>NC_135805.1:1634296-1674296 GCF_964213995.1 Mustelus asterias | reverse complement strand
GAAATCATAGAAATCATAGAAACCCTACAGTGCAGAAGGAGGCCATTCGGCCCATCGAGTCTGCACCGACCACAATCCCACCCAGGCCCTACCCCCACATATTTACCCGCTAATCCACGCATCTCAGAACTCTAAGGGGCAATTTTTAACCTGGCCAATCAACCTAACCCGCACATCTTTGGACTGTGGGAGGAAACCGGAGCACCCGGAGGAAACCCACGCAGACACGAGGAGAATGTGCAAACTCCACACAGACAGTGACCCGAGCCGGGAATCGAACCTGGGACCCTGGAGCTGTGAAGCAGCAGTGCTAACCACTGTGCTACCGTGCCGCATATGAATGGCATGGCCTTGGTTTAATCGGCTACAACATAGTAAACAGTGACAGGGACAGTAAGCCACTTCACTAGGACATAGACAGACTGGTGAAATGGGCAGAAACATGGTAGCAGAGTGGTGATGCTGATTGGTGGTTGCAGGTAAGATTTGCATAGGTGCAGTCACTGCTACCAGAAGGTGGCCTGTGGAGGAGCTGTTGTAAAGGGACAGTTAAACCCCAAACACTACTTCAGTGTTTCCTTCCCTACCTCCTCCTTTAACCAAATAAAAAGTCACCGGGAGGCCCACAAGCAAGAGAGGGGTGAGTTGAGATTCTTTTATCCTTTTACCTGTATAAGGGCAGTATGGCAGTTAGGGCAGTGGTATGCTCCTCCTGCCAGATGTGGGAAATTAGGCAGCAATCTAGTCCCCCTGACAACTTTGTCTGCAGGAAGTGTGTCCAGTTGCAGAGCGCATTGTTCGGTTGGAGCAGCAGGTGGATGCACTGCGGAGCATACAGGAGGCAGAGAGTGTGATAGACACTAGTTACAGGGAGGCTGTCACACCACAGGTTCAGTCAGGTAGATGGGTGACTGCCAGGAGAGGCAGGCAGGTGGTGCAGGAGTCTCCTGTGTCTATTCCCCTTTTAAACAGGTATATCGTTTTGGATACTGTTGAGGGGGATAGCCTGTCAGGGGGAGATACCAGCAGCAGCCAGGCCTGTGACACCACAGCTGGTTCTGCTGTGGGACAGGATCGGGCAAAGAGCAAGCGAGCAGCAGTAATAGGGGACTCGCTAGTTAGAGGCACGGACAGGCGTTTCTGTGGCCACAATCGAGACTCCAGGATGGTGTGTTGCCTCCCTGGTGCCAGGGTCAAGGACGTCTCTGAGCGATTGCAGGACATTCTTAAGGGGGAGGGTGAGCAGCCAGAGGTCGTTGTACATATTGGTACCAACGACATAGGTAGGAAAAGGGATGAGGTCCTGAAATGTGAATATAGAGAGTTAGGCAGAAGGCTAAAGTGCAGGACCACGAAGGTAGTAATTTCTGGACCACTACCGGTGCCACGTGCTGGTGAGAGTAGGAATAGGAGGATTAGGCAGATGAATGCCTGGCTTGAGAGCTGGTGCAGGGGGCAGGGATTTAGTTTTTGGATCATTGGGATCTTTTCTGGGGAAGGGCTGATCTGTTCAAGAGGGATGGGTTACAGTTGAACTGGAGGGGGACTAACATCCTGGCGGGGAGATTTGCTGGAGCCACTCGGGAGGGTTTAGACTAATTTGGCAGGGGGTGGGACCCAAAGCAGTCGGGAGACAGAAGAGAAGATTGAGGACAGCACAGAAGTTAAAGAGAGCACATTAAATAGTAAAGGCAGTGTCAGTAATCCTAGTACCAGACAGATCAGGCAAAAGCAAGACAGAGAGCAAGGGAAGTCCAGATGAAACTGCATTTATTTCAATGCAAGAGGCCTGACGGGCAAGGCAGATGAACTCAGGGCATGGATGGGTACGTGGGACTGGGATATTATAGCAATTACTGAAACATGGCTAAGGGAGGGACAGGACTGACAGCTTAATGTTCCAGGGTACAGATGCGATGGCAAAGATAGAACAGGAGATAAGAGAGGTTGCACTTTTGATTGGGGAAAACATCACAGCCGTACTGAAGGGATTCTTTCGAGGGTTTGGTCACTGAGTCTATATGGGTAGAACTGAGAAATAAGAAGGGGGAAATCACTTTGATCGGGTTGTACTATAGGCCCCCAAATAGTCAGCGGGAAATTGAGGAGCAAATATGTAAGATTACAGATAGCTCCAAGAAAAATAGGGTGGTAACAGTCGGAGATTTTAACTTTCCCAACATTGACTGGGACAGCTATAGTATCAGAGGGTTGGATGGAGAGAAATTTGTTGAGTCTATTCAGGAGGAATTTCTCATTCAGTATGTGGATGGCCCGACTCGAGAGGGGGCAAAATTTGACCTCCTCTTGGGAAATAGGAAAGGGCAGGTGACAGAAGTGTTAGTGAGGAATGACTTTGGGACCAGTGACCATAATTCTATTAGTTTTAAGATAGCTATGGAGAATGAAAGGTCTGGCCCAAAAGTTAAAGTTCTAAATTGGGGCAAGGCCAATTTTGATGGTGTCAGGCAGGAACTTTCAAATGTGAATTGGGGGAGGCTATGGGAAGGCAAAGGGATGTCTGGTAAGTGGCATACTTTCAAAAGTGTGGTAACCAGGGTTCAGGGTAAACACATTCCTCTTAGAGTGAAGGGCAAGGCTGGTATGTCTCGGGATATTGAGGCCCTGGTCAAGAAGAAGAAGGAGGCATGTGATATGCATAGGCAGCTGGGATCCTTGAAGAGTATAGACGTTGTAGGAGTAAAGAGAGAAATCAGGAGGGCAAAAAGAGGACACGAGATTGTTTTGGCAGATAAGGCAAAGGAGAATCCAAGAAATTCTACAAATACATAAAGGGCAAAAGAGTAACTAGGGAGAGAGTAGGGCCTCTTAAGGATCAACAAGGTCATCTATGTGCGGATCCGCAAGAGATGGGTGAGATCCTAAATGAATATTTCTCATCAGTATTTACTGTTGAGATAAGCATAGATGTTAGGGAACTTGGTGAAATATATAGTGATGTCTTGAGGAGTGTACATATTACAAAGAAGGAGGTGCTGGAAGTCTTAAAGCGCATCAAGGTAGATAAATCCGCGGGACCTGATGAAGTGTATCCCAGGACGTTGTGGGAGACGAGGGAGGAAATTGCAGGTCCCCTAGCAGAGATATTTGAATCATTGATAGTCACAGGTGAGGTGCCTGAAGATTGGAGGGTGGCAAATGTTGTGCCTTTGTTTAAAAAGGGCTGCAGGGGAAAGCCTGGGAACTACAAGCCGGTGAGCCTCACATCTGTAGTGGGTAAGTTGTTAGGAGGTATTTTGAGAGACAGGATCTACAGGCATTTAGAGACGCAAGGACTGATTAGGGACAGTCAGCATGGCTTTGTGAGTGGAAAATCATGTCTCACAAATTTGGTTGAGTTTTTTGAAGGGGTAACCAAGAAGGTAGATGAGGGCAGTGCAGTTGATGTGGTCTACATGGACTTTAGCAAGGCCTTTGACAAGGTACCGCATGGTAGGTTGTTGCATAAGGTTAAATCTCACGGGATCCAGGGTGAGGTAGCCAATTGGATACAAAGTTGGCTGGATGACAGAAGCCAGAGGGTGGCTGTAGAGGGTTGTTTTTCAAACTGGAGGCCTGTGACCAGCGGTGTGCCTCGGGGATCAGTGCTGGGTCCACTGTATATTTGTCATTTATATTAATGATTTGGATGAGAATATAGGAGGCATGGTTAGTAAGTTTGCAGGATGTAAATAAGATTGAAAGAGTGCAGAGAAGGTTCACAAGGATGTTGCCGGGACTTGAGAAGCTGAGTTACAGAGAGAGATTGAATAGGTTGGGACTTTATTCCCTGGAGCGTAGAAGATTGAGGGGAGATTTGATAGAGGTGTATAAGATTTTGATGGGTATAGATAGAGTGAATGCGAGCAGGCTTTTTCCGCTGAGGCTAGGGGAGAAAAAAACCAGAGGGCATGGGTTAAGGGTGAAAGGAGAAAAGTTTAAAGGGAATATTAGGGGGGGCTTCTTCACGCAGAGCGGTGGGAGTGTGGAATGAGCTGCCGGATAAAGTGGTAAATGCGGGGTCATTTTAACATTTAAGAAAAACTTGGACGGGTTCATGGATGAGAGGGGTGTGGAGGGATATGGTCCAAGTGCAGGTCAGTGGGACTAGGCATAAAATGGTTCGGCACAGACAAGAAGGGCCAAAAGGCCTGTTTCTGAGCTGTAATTTTCTATGGTTCTATGGTTCTATGACACCAAGATTGGTAGCATAGTGGACAGTGAAGAAAGTTATCTCCAATTGCAACGGGATCTTGATCAATTGGGCCAATGACAGATGGAGTTTAATTTAGATAAATGCAAGGTGATGCATTTTGGTAGATTGAGCCAGGGCAGGACTTACTCAGTTAATGGTAGGGTGTTGGGGAGAGTTATAGAACAAAGAGATCTAGGGGTACAGGTTCATAGGTCCTTGAAAGTGGAGTCACAGGTGGACAGAGTGGTGAAGAAGGCATTCGGCATGCTTGGTTTCATTGGTCAGAACATTGAACACAGGAGTTGGGATATTTTGTTGAAGTTGTACAAGACATTGGTAAGGCCACACTTGGAATACTGTGTGCAATTCTGGTCACCCTATTACAGAAAGGATATTATTAAACTAGAAAGAGTGCAGAAAAGATTTACTAGGATGCTACCGGGACTTGATGGTTTGTGTTTTAGGAGAGGCTGGATAGACTGGGACCTTTTTCTCTGGGACGTAGGAGGCTTCGGGGTGATCTTATAGAGGTCTATAAAATAATGAGGGGCGTAGATCAGCTAGATAGTCAATATCTTTTCCCAAAGGTAGGAGAGTCTAAAACTTGAGGGCATAGGTTTAAGGTGAGAGGGGAGAGATAGAAAAGGGTCCAGAGGGACATCTTTTTCACACAGAAGGTGGTGAGTGTCTGGAACAAGCTGCCAGAGGTAGTAGTAGAGGCGGGTACAATTTTGTCTTTTAAAAAGCATTTAGACAGTTACATGGGTAAGATGGGTATAGAACAAAGAACAAAGAAAATTACAGCACAGGAACAGGCCCTTCGGCCCTCCAAGCCTGCACCGACCATGCTGCCCGACTTAACTAAAACCCCCTACCTTTCCGGGGACCATATCCCTCTATTCCCATCCTATTCATGTACTTGTCAAGATGCCCCTTAAAAGTTACTACCGTATCGGCTTCCACTACCTCCCCCAGCAACGAGTTCCAGGCACCCACTACTCTCAAAGTGTAAAAAATCTGCCTCGTACATCTCCTTTAAACCTTGCCCCTCACACCTTAAACCTATGCCCCCTAGTAATTAACTCTTCCACCCTGGGAAAAAGCTTCTGACTATCCACTCTGTCCATGCCTCTCATAATCTTGTAGACTTCTATCAGGTCTCCCCTCGACCTCCATCGCTCCAGTGAGAACAAAAGGGATATGGACCAAACGCAGGCAATTGGGACTAGCTTAGGGGTTTAAAAAAGAGGGTGGCATGGACAAGATGGGCCAAAGGGCCCGTTTCCATGCTGTAAACCTCTATGACTATGAGATGAATGTGAAATGAGACATTTTCGCCTCGAAGGACAAAGATGATACATGTTGATTGGAAATATGTGTCCAGGCAATATAAACAAAATGTACTTAAATCCACTAGGATTATATTCGCTGGAGTTTAGAAGAGTGAGAGAGGATCTCATAGAAACATAAAATTCTAACAGGGTAAGACAGGGTAGATTCAGAAAAAATGTTCCCAATGGTGGGGGAGTCCAGAACTAGGGGTCATAGTTTGGGGATAAGGGGTAAACCTTTTAGAACTGAGGTGAGGAGAAATTTCTTCACCCAGAGGGTGGTGAATGTGTGGAATTCACTCCCACAGAAAGTAGTTGAGGCCAAAACGTTGTCTGATTTCAAGACAAAATTAGATGTAAATTTGTGGCTAAAGGAATCGAGGGCCATGGGGGGAGGGGGACCAGGATATTGCAGCCTTGATTAGAGTGAATGGCGGAACAGGCTGGAAGGGCCGTGATGACAGGTTATCGTCCTAAAACATGAACTCTGTTTTGCTTTCTGCACAGATGCTGCCAGACCTGCCTGGGATTTCCAGCATTTCATCTTTTTATTGCAGATTTCCAACATCTGCACTGCTTGAGATCCTGGGTTTCACAAACAGAGTACAAAAACAAAAAAGGTTAGTCCAAACCTTTGTAAAATGCTGCTTCAGCCTTAGCTAAAATACTGCACTCAGAACTGAAATCCACAAAGGTCGCTAGGCGATTTACAAGAATCATTCAGAGAGGTAGGACTTCAATTTGAAGAGGGGTTAGTTCCAGGACAAGGCAGAAAAAACTGAGAATGGAACTAGTTGGATAACTCTAGCAAAGCGCTAACATGATGGGCCAAAAGACCTTCTTCTGTTCTCTATTAGTCTGTAGTTCTTCCTGTATTTGATGTCACTGTGTATTACTCTATCTGTGCAATCAGGTCTATATTTTTCCTACACTCCTTCTGACAGCCTCGTTGACTCTCCCATTGCCTTTCCACACTCAGGAACCTACCCCATGTCCCATCAGCAGAAATGGTTGATTTGGCATCGACAGTTACTGCCGGGAATACTCCAATGGTAACGCTAAACACCAGGCTCACCAGCAACGCCATGGGCCAGATCTACAGAGAAACAGAGGGAATGTTACTGTTAGACCCAGCACTGAACAACTGTACAATCACACTACAGTCTGAGAGGGATGAAAAATGGGGTGACAAAGAAGGAGGCAAAAGGAGAGTTTAGAAACAGCTTGGAGAAGGTCACTCAACTGATACCTGGAATGGGGGGAGGGGGAACACGGGTGTTATCTTCTGAGGAAAGGTTGGACAGGCTGAGTCTGTATCTACTGGAGTTTAGGGGATTGAGAGGTGATCTTACTGAAATCCATAAGATGCTGAGGGGAGTGGACAGGATAGATGCTCAGAGGATGTTTCCCTTTGCGGGAGAGACTAGAACTCGGGGGTCACAGTTTCAAAATAAGGATCTCCCATTCAGACTGAGATGAAAAGAAATCTTTTCCTTCAGAGGCTGGTGAATCTTTGGAACTCTCCCAGCAGTGATGGCAGGGTCCATGCATTATAGCAAAGGTAGATAGAGTATTTACTAACACGGGAGTGAAAGGTTAACGCGTAGACGGAATGTAGTTGTGAGGCCACAATCAGATCAGTTATGTAGGTACACCGACAGTGCTGTTAGGGAGGGCATTCCAGGATTTTGACCCAATGAAGGTGTTGGAGTAAACTCAAAATTAAAGGATACAAGATGGTTACCTGGCACAAAATGGACTCTGGGAAAAGTCATTAAGATGTGCTGACTTGGGCACAGACATTGCACAACGAGTTAAATCCTGTTAGTGTTTAAATTGCTGCAGGAAACAGATCAGACCTTGAGGCACCTTAGCTTGAGATAAAGCAGAACCAAAACAATGAATTTTTGTAACGAGATCAGTCTTTGATTGGGGAAATAAATGCATAAATGTATCTACTCTATGTATAATGATGTGCTAACGGCTAATATCCATACTTGTCCATTATTTGAAAATGTATAAAAGATGCTCAACTGCCATTGTAAAGTTGAGAAGGTGACTGCGCGCACTGCGGAGAGCCCAGCGCTTCTCCCAAAGCTTTGTCCGATAAAACTGCATGTTGAATCTTTAAGTCTGACTCCATGTGGTGATTTTCCCACAACAAAGGAAAGGCTGATATATTTTCCAGTCAGGATGCTGAGAAGCTTGGAGGGGAACGTGCAGGTTGGGGTGTTCCCAGGTATCTGCTGCTCTTGTCCTTTGAGATGGTAGTGGTCGTGGGTTTGGCAGGTGCTGCCTAAGGAACCTTGGTGAGTTGCTGCAGTGCATCTTTGTAAATGGTACACACGGCTGTCACTGTGCGTCAGTGGTGGAGAGATTGAATATTTGTGGAAGGGGTAGCAATCAAGCGAGGCCGCTTTGCCCTGGATGGTGTTGAGCTTCTTGAGTGTTGTTGGAGCTGCTCCCATCCAGGCAAGTGGGGAGTATTCCATCACACTCCTGACTTGTGCTTTGTAGATGGTGGACAGGCTTTGGGGAGTCAGGAGGTGAGTTACTCGCTGCAGTATTCCTAGCCTCTGACCTGCTCTTGTAGCCACTGTGCTTATGTGGTTAGTCCAGCTCAGTTTCTTGTAACCCTCAGGATGTTGACAGTGGGGGATTCAGCAATGGTAATACCATTGAATGTCAAGGGGTGATGGTTAGATTCTGTCTTGTTGGAGATGGTCATTGTCTGGCACATAGGTGGCACAAATGTCACTTATCACTTGTCCAGGTCTTGCTGCATATGGGCATGGACTGCTTCAGTATCTGAGGAGTCGCGAATGGTGCTGAACATTGTGCAATCATCGGCGAACATCCCCACTTCTGATCTGATGACGGAGGGAAGGTCATTGATGAAGCAGCTGAAGATTGTTGGGCCTAGGACACGACCCTGAGGGACTCCTGCAGAGATGTCCCGGAGCTGAGATGATTGATCTCCAACCACCACAACCATCTTCCTATGTACCAGGTACGACTCCAACCAACGGAGAGTTTGCCCCTTGATACCCATTGATTGCAGTTTTGCTAGGGCTCCTTGATGCCACACTCAGTCGAATACGGCCTTGATGTCAAGGGCTGTCACTCTCACCTCCCCTCTGGAATTCAGCTCTTTTATCCATGTTTGAACCAAGGCTGTAATGAGGTCAGGAGCTGAGTGACTCTGGTGAAACCCAAACTGAGCATCGGTGAGCAAGTCATTGCTGAGTAAGTGCTGCTTGAGATTGCACTGTTAATGACCCCTTCCATTAGAAACATAGAAACATAGAAAACCTACAGCACAAACAGGCCCTTCGGCCCACAAGTTGTGCCGAACACATCCCTACCTTCTAGACCTACCTATAACCCTCCATCCTATTAAGCTCCATGTACTCATCCAGGAGTCTCTTAAAAGACCCTATTGAGTTCGCCTCCACCACCACTGACGGCAACCGATTCCACTCGCCCACCACCCTCTGTGTGAAAAACTTACCCCTAACATCGCCCCTGTACCTACCCCCCAGCACCTTAAACCTGTGTCCTCTCGTAGCAGCCATTTCCACCCTGGGAAAAAGCCTCTGAGAGTCCACCCGATCTATGCCTCTCAACATCTTATACACCTCTATTAGGTCTCCTCTCATCCTTCGTCTCTCCAAGGAGAAAAGACCGAGCTCCCTCAGCCTATCCTCATAAGGCATGCCACTCAATCCAGGCAACATCCTTGTGAATCTCCTCTGCACCCTTTCAATCTTTCAATTACTGTACTGATGATGAAGAGTGGACTGATGATGGGTTGGATTTGTCCTGCTTTTTGTGTACAGGACATACCTGGGCAATTCTCCACATTGTTGGGTAGATGCCGGTGTTGTAACTGCACTGGAAGAGCTTGGCTAGGGGAGCAGCAAGTTCTGGAGCACAGTCTTCAGTACTATTGCCGGAATGTTATCAGGGCCCATTGCCTTTGCAGCATCCAGTGCCTCCAACCGTTTCTTGATATCACGGGGAGTGAATCGAATTGTCTGGAGACTGGCATCTGAGATGCTGGGGACCACTGGAGGAGGCGGAGATGGATCATCCACTCGGCACTTCTGGCTGAAGATTGCTGCGAATTCTTCAGCCTTATCTTTTGCACTGACGTGCTGGGCTCCTCCATCACTGAGGATGGTGATTTCTGTGGAGCCTTCTCCTTCAGTGAGTTGTTTAATTGTCCACCACCATTCACGAGGATGTGGCAAGACTGCAGAGCTTAGATCTGACCTATTGGTGTGGGATCCTTAGCTCTGTCTATCACTTATTGCTTATTTTGTTTGCCATGCAAGTATTCCTGTGTTGTAGCTTCACCAGGTTGACACCTCATTTTTAGGTATGCCTGGTGCTGCTCCTGGCATGCCCTCCTGCACTCTCCATTGAACCAGGGTTGATTCCCTGGCTTGATGGTAATGGTTGAGTGGGGTTATGCCGGGCCATGGGGTTGCAGATTGTGCTGGAGTTCTGCTGCTGTTGATGGCCCACAGCGCCTCCTGGATGCCCAGTCTGGAGTTGTTAGATCTATTTGAAATCTATCTCACTTCGCACGGTGGTAGTGCCACACAACACGATGGAGGAGTCCTCAATGTGAGGACGGGACCAATTTTGGCACAAGCCCCCAGATGTCAGTAACAAGGTTTGACAGGGCAGGGTTTGCTGCTGTCATTTAAGTTGTTTTTATTCATTCAGGGAATGTGGGTGTCACTGGCTGGCCAGCAGTTACTGGACATCCCGAGTTGCCCTTGAACTGAGTGTCTCATTAGGCCATTTCAGAGGGCAGTTTAGAGTCAACCACATTGCTGTGGCTCTGGAGTCACATGTAGGCCAGACTGGGTAAGGACAGCAGATTTCCTTCCCTAAAGGACATTAGTGACCCGGATGGGTTTTTACAACAATCGACAATGGTTTCACGGTCATTTGTAGATTCTTAATTCCAGATTTTTGTTCTATTGAATTCAAATTCCACCATCTGCCGTGGCGGGATTCGAACCCAGGTCCCCATAACATTAGCTGAGTTTCTGGATTAATAGTCTAGCAATAATATCACTCGGCCATCGCCTCCCTGAAAGGCCGAGTTTGATGCTGATGCTGGGTGGTCCATCTGGTTCCATTCCTTTTCACTGACTTTGTGGTGGTTTGATACAGCTGGATGGCCATTTCCGAGATCAATCAACCACATTGCTGTGGGCCAGACACAAATGATTACCTTCATTAGTGAACGGGCAACTATTGGGCTTTTACGATAATCAACAATGGTTCCATGGTGAGACCAAGAGAAAATGCTGAAAAATCTCAGCAGGTCTGGCAGCATCTGTAGGGTCGTCTGGACTCGAAACATCAGCTCTTTTCTCTCCTTAAAGGTGCTGACAGACCTGCTGAGATTTTCCAGCGTTTTCTCTTTTGGTTTCAGATTCCAGCATCCGCAGTAAATTTGATTTCACCCAATGGTTCCATGGTCATCATTAGATCTTTCATTTCAGATTGCGATTGAATTCCACCACTGCAGATGGCAGAATTTGAACCTGAGGTGACCGGAGCATTACCCTGGGTCTTTAGTCCAGTGACAATACCAGTGCGCCATTGAATCCCCTGAAGATAACGGCAGAATGTCAGACAAAGTGAGACACAGGAAGGCAGAAAGAGAGCCAGGGAGGGAGAGAGCGAGAGAAAGGAAGGTGGAGAGACACAGGGAGAAACAAAGAGAAACAGACAGAGAAAGGCAGAGAACAGGGAGGCGGGGGCGGGTGGGGAGGGAGGGGGACAGATAACTAGAGATAGAGGGACAGAGGAGGGATGGAGGGAGAGCCAGACAGAGAAATAGAGTGGAGATGGAGAGGTAAGAAGAGACACAGAGAGAAACAGAGAGAGAGACAAAAAGAGGCTTTTTAAGAGAGAACTAGAGAAATAAGCAGAAAGACAGAGACACACAGAGGACAGAGAGGGACAGAAATAGAGGGACAGAGTGAGTGATAGAGACAAGACAGAGAAAGAAACAAAAAGCAGAGATAGAGAAAGAGAGAGAAAAGATAGGCAGATAGAGACAGAGAGAAGCAATGAATAGAGAAAGGAACAAATAGAGATAGAGTGATTGAGTGAGTGGGAGAGAGAGAGAGAAAGCAAAACTGAGGTGCAGGGAGAGGGAGAGAGAGAGTGTATGGGTGTGTGGCTATGCAATGCCACATCTGCCATCAGCCTCACAGTGAGTTACTCGAGTCCAATACCTCTCACGGGGGTGGTGGGGGCGGGAGGGGGGGGTGCGGTCTGCGTCAGAGCTCACTGCTCCTCTACCCTCTAATAGGAGCACACATCACAGTGCAGAACAGTTATTGTTGGATATTCACCTTTCGTAAGATGACGAAGATTGAGGAATTCCTGTCTGCCTCTGTGTTGGTGTTTTCCACTAACTGTGTAGAGGACCTCCTCTCAGTATCACCGGCCTGATCTGGAGAACGGAACAGAGAGAGTGAAGGAATGGGAGCTGGGGAGGATTAATCAGACAACACAAGGCCAAGAGAAAGGATCACTGAATCCTTACATGCAGAACGAGGCCATTCGGCCCAGCAGATCTGCACTGCCTCTCTGAAAGAGTATTCTAGCCAGTTCCACTTCCTGCCTTGTTCCCGTAACCTTACACGTTCTTTATTTTCAGATAGTAATCCAACATCCAGCTGATTAACTCAATCAAACCTGCCTCAACCACCCTTTTAAGAAGTTTGCTCCAGTCATTCTCTCGGTGAAAAATAATCCTCACGTCATTTCTACTCCTTTTGCCAATGATTTTGAATCTGTGCCCTCTAATACCTGATGCTGTGTTGAGTGGGAACAGTTTCTCACCGTTTACCCTGTCCATACCTCTCAGGATCTTGAATATCTCAATCACGCCATCAAGCCTTTCTTTCTCTCCAAGGAAAACAGCCCCAACATCCGCAACTAATCCTCATAGTTACAGTTCTTTATACCTGGAATCATTCTTGTGAATCTCCTCTGTACTCTCTCCTCTGTACTCTCTCCTCTGTACTCCCTCCTCATTATTTTATAGATCTCTATAAGATCACCCCTCAGCCTCCTACACTCCATAGAAAAAAGTCCCAGTCTATCCAGCCTCTCCTAAAACTCAATCCATCAAGTCCCGGTAGCATCTCAGTAAATCTTTTCTGCACTCTTTCTAGTTTAGTAATATCCTTTCTATAATAGGGTGACCAGAACTGTACACAGTATTCCAAGTGTGGCCTTACCAATGTCTTGTACAACTTCAACAAGACGCCCCAACTCCTGTATTCAATGTTCTGACCGATGAAACCAAGCATGCTGAATGCCTTCTTCACCACTCTGTCCTCCTGTGACTCCACTTTCAAGGAGTTATGAACATGTACCCCTAGATCTCTTTGTTCTGTAACTCTCTCCAACGCCCTACCATTAACTGAGTAAGTCCTGCCCTGGTTCAATCTACCAAAATGCATCACCTCACATTTATCTAAATTAAATTCCATCTGCCATTCGTCAGCCCACTGGCCCAATTGATCAAGATCCCATTGCAATCCTAGATAACCTTCTTCACTGTCCACTATGCCACCAATCTTGGTGTCATCTGCAAACTTACTAACCATGCCCCCTATATTCTCATCCAAATCATTAATATAAATGACAAATAACAGTGGACCCAGCGCTGATCCCTGAGGTACACCGCTGGTCACAGGCCTCCAGTTTGAAAAACAACCCTCTACAACCAACTTCTGTCATCAAGCCAATTTTGTATCCATTTGGCTACTTCAGAGAATTACAGACACCAACTGGTGGCTTTGTCAAAGGGTCATCTGGACTCAAAACGTCAGCTCTTTTCTTTCCTTACAGATGCTGCAGACCTGCTTAGATTTTCCAGCATTTTCTCTTTTGGTGTGATGGAATATTCCCCACTAGCTTGGATGGGTGCAGCCCCAACAACACTCAAGAAGCTTGACACCATCCAGGACAAAGCAGCCCTGCCTGATTGGCACCACATCTACAAACATTCAATCACTCCACCACCGACGCTCAGTAGCAGCAGTGTGTACCATCTACAAGATGCACTGCAGCAATTCACCAAAGATCCTTAAACAGCACCTTCCAAACCCATGATCACTTCCATCTAGAAGGACAAGGGCAGCAGATACATGGAAACACCACCACCTGCAAGTTCCCCTCCAAGTCACTCACCATCCTGACTTGGAAATATATCGCCGTTCCTTCACAGTCGCTGGGTTAAAATCCTGGAATTCCCTCCCTAACGGCATTGTGGGTCAACACACAGCACGGGGACTGCAGCGATTTACGAAGGCAGCTCACCACCACCTTCTCAAGGGGCAACTAGGGATGGGCAATAAATGCTGGTCAGCCAGCTAATGAAGCCCATGTCCTGCTAATGAAGAAAAAAAACTGTTCTAGGACCTCAACTGTTCACATTATATATTAATGATTTGGAAGAGGGAACTGAATGTATTATCTCCAAATTGGCAGATGATATAAAGTTGGGTGGGAGGTTGAGCTGTGAGGAGGATGCAGAGATGCTTCAGCGTGATTTGGACAGGTTGAGTGAGTGGACATCTGCATGACAGCTGCAGTATAATGTGGATAAGTGTGAGGTTATCCGCTTTGGTAGCAAGAATAGGAAGACAGATTATCACTTGAGTGGGTGTAAATTAAAAGAGGTGGTTACTCAGAGAGACCTTGGAGTCCTCGTGCATCAGTCGCTGAAAGTAAGCGCGCAGGTACAGCAGGCAGTAAGGAAGGCAAATGGTATGTTGGCCTTCATAGCGAGAGGATTTGAGTATAGGGATAGGGATGTTTTGCTGCAATTGTACAGGGCGTTGGTGAGGCCACATCTGGAGTATTGTGTGCAGTTTTGGTGTCCTTATCTGAGGAAGGATGTCCTTGCCATAGAGGGAGTACAGCGAAGGTTTACCAGGCTGATTCCTGGGATGGCAGGTCTGTCATATGAGGAGAGACTAAATCGGTTAGGATTGTATTCACTGGAGTTTAGAAGAGTGAGAGGGGATCTCATAGAAACTTATAAAATTCTAACAGGGTTAGACAGGGTAGATTCAAAAAGAATGTTCCCGATGGTGGGGGAATCCAGAACTAGGGGTCATAGTTTGAGGATAAGGGGCAAACCTTTTAAAACTGAGGTGAGGAGAAATTTCTTCATCCAGAGAGTTGGTGAATGTGTGGAATTCATGACCACAGAAAGTAGCTGAGGCCAAAGCATTGTCTGATTTCAGGAAGAAATTAGATATAGCTCTAGGTGCTAAAGGGATCAAGGATATGGGGGGAAGGGGGGATCAGGGTATTGAATTTGATGATCAGCCATGATCAAAATGAATGGCAGAGCAGGCTGGAAAGACTGAATGGCCTACTCCTATGTCGCATGAATGAATTAAAAAAAAACTTCATAGCACTTTTTTCCATTGCAGATTATAGAGTTGCTACTCTTCATTCACCTCTGTTGCATTTTCATAGTCCTGCTACTGACACTGGAAGAATTTTCAATTCATCCTTAAATCTGCCTTCACCTTTATAGGAGTAGGTACTGGAATATTCAGAGCCATACTGACTCACCCAACAGTTGATGTCTAGTACAAACATAAGAACATAAGAAATAGGAGCAGGAGTAGGCCATCTCGCCCCTCAAGCCTGCCCCGCCATTCAACAAGATCATGGCTGATCTGATAGTGGTTTAGTTCCACTTACCCGCCCGCTCCCCATAACCCTTAATTCCCTTATTGATCAGAAATCTATCTACCTGTGACTTAAACACATTTAACGAGGTAGCCTCCACTGCTTCAATGGGCAGAGAATTCCAGAGATTCACTACCCTCTGAGAGAAGAAGTTCCTCCTCAACTCTGTTCTAAACTGACTCCCCCTTATTTTGAGGCTGTGTCCTCTAGTTCTTGTTTCCTTTCTAAGTGGAAATAACCTCTCTGCCTTTACCCTGTCTAGCCCCTTCATTATCTTATATGTCTCTATAAGATCTCCCCTCAACCTTCTAAACTCCAATGAGTACAGGCCCAATCTACTCAATCTCTCCTCACAAGCCAACCCCCTCATCTCTGGTATCAACCTGGTGAACCTTCTCTGTACTCCCTCCAAGGCCAATATATCCTTCCGCAAATAAGGGGACCAAAATTGCACACAGTACTCTACAAAGAACAATACAGCACAGGAACAGGCCCTTCGGCCCTCCAAGCCTGCACCGCTCCCTGGTCCAAACTAGACCATTCTTTTGTATCCCTCCATTCCCACTCCGTTCATATGGCTGTCTAGATAAGTCTTAAACGTTCCCAGTGTGTCCGCCTCCACCACCTTGCCTGGCAGCGCATTCCAGGCCCCCACCACCCTCTGTGTAAAATATGTCCGTCTGATATCCGTGTTAAACCACCCCCCCTTCACCTTGAACCTATGGCCCCTCGTGAACGTCACCACTGACCTGGGGAAAAGCTTCTCACCGTTCACCCTATCTATGTCTTTCATAATTTTATACACCTCTATTAAGTCTCCCCTCATCCTCCATCTTTCCAGGGAGAACAACCCCAGTTTACCCAATCTCTCCTCATAACTAAGCCCCTCCATACCAGGCAACATCCTGGTAAATCTCCTCTGTACTCTCTCCAGACCCTCCACGTCCTTCTGGTAGTGTGGCGACCAGAACTGGACGCAGTATTCCAGATGCGGCCGAACTAACGTTCTATACATCTGCAACATCAGACCCCAACTTTTATACTCTATGCCCCGTCCTATAAAGGCAAGCATGCCATATGCCTTCTTCACCACCTTCTCCACCTGTGACGTCACTTTCAAGGATCTGTGGACTTGCACACCCAGGTCCCTCTGCGTATCTACACCCTTTATGGTTCTGCCATTTATCATATAGCTCCTCTCTACATTATTTCCACCAAAATGCATCACTTCGCATTTATCAGGATTGAACTCCATCTGCCATTTCTTTGCCCAAATTTCCAGCCTATCTATATCCTTCTGTAGCTTCTGACAATGCTCCTCACTATCTGCAAGTCCTGCCAATTTTGTGTCGTCCGCAAACTTACTGATCACCCCAGTTACACCTTCTTCCAGATCATTTATATAAATCACAAACAGCAGAGGTCCCAATACAGAGCCCTGCGGAACACCACTAGTCACAGGCCTCCAGCCGGAAAAAGACCCTTCCACTACCACCCTCTGTCTTCTGTGACCAAGCCAGTTCTCCACCCATCTAGCCACCTCCCCCTTTATCCCAAGAGCTAGTTGCGGCCTCACCAGTACCTTGTACAATTGCAGCAAGACCTCCCTGCTTTTATACTCCATCCCCTTCGCGATAAAGGCCAATATTCCATTTGCCTTCTTGATCACCTGCTGCACCTGCAAACTGAGTTTTTGCGATTTATGCACAAGTTGCAGATTGAACTGAAATTTCATTATACCCTGTTCCATTTAGTAATCCTTTACTCACCAAGTAAATGTGACCTCCTCAGAGGTTACCCGATTACGGCAGGCCAAGGTACACAACTCTGACACTACTGTGCCTTTAAGGAATGTATTTTTAAATCATGTTCTCTGCAGTTATAAGCAGGCACCAAGCTGTCTGTCTTTTATTGTTGTTAGAGTCAGATAATAGGCTTTTTGTTTATTTTTAATTTGGGCCTATTGTACTCTCCTGGTATTTTACAAGTTTTACAACCCTCTTGAATTGTTGGGGGGTGGGGGGAGAATGATTGTCAGGTCCGGTGGGAAGAGTCCTTTACTTTCAGTTTTGGCTGCTGGCTAGTAAGAAGGTGTTTGGACTCCAGGCTGAATGCAGTGTCTTTGTCTCTCTCCCTGGTATTAGAAATTCGGCTGGCTAGTTACAAGCAGCTTTTTTTGCCTTTCTGGAGTGAAAATGTTGCTGCTGGTGGTTTTCTAGCCAGAGGCCAGCAGTGGCTCAATCTCTACTTTGAGGTCTGCTGGAGTCCCCAGGGCTGGGAAGTCAATGTTTCAATACTCTATCCAAAGGACTAACTCACAGCAGGTCTTGCGGAACTAGAAGATCCAACATCATGTGAACATTCTTATTTTTTGTGCTACACCTGGGACAGGTGTATTTTTGTAAGGAGGTTTGTTTGGTTAGAACAGTACATTGAGCTGTTAAGGTTTATTCAATATCATGGTGGTTTTTTTTTTCATGTTTGTGATTGTTAGAAGGTCTTGCTAATTTTTTTTCTATGTGTTAAGTATATTCTTAAATAAACTTTGATGAAAGCTCCCGAGTGGGTCATTTGAATCATACCTAAAGTGAAACATTGGCATGGTGACATAGTGGTTAGCACTACTGCCTAACAGCACCAGGGTCCCAAATTCAATTCCGGCCTCGGGTCACTGTCTGTGTGGAGTCTACACGTTCTCCCTGTTGTCTGCATGGGTTTCCTCCCACAGTCCAAAGATGTGCGGGTTAGGTTAATTGGCCATCCTAAATTGGCCCTAGTGTCAGGGGGATTAACAGGATAAATGTGTGGGGTTCTGGGAATAGGGTCTGGTGGGATTGTGGTTGGTACAGACTCAATGGGCCAAATGGCCTCCTTCCGTACTGTAGGGATTCCATGAAAATCTTCTACTCACCTGTGCCATAAGACCATAAGACATAGGAGCAGAATTAGGCCACTCGGCCCATCGAGTCTGCTCTGCCATTCAATCATGGCTGATATTTTTCTCATCCCCATTCTCCTGTCTTTTCCCCATAACCCCTGATCCCCTTATTAATCAAGAACCTATCTATCTCTGTCTTAAAGACACTCAATGACCCGGCCTCCACAGCCTTCCGCGGCAAAGAGTTCCACAGATTCACCACTCTCTGGCTGAAGAAATTCCTCCTCCTCTCTGTTTTAAAGGATCGTCCCTTTAGCCTGAGGTGGTGCCCTCTGGTTCTAGTTTGTCCTACTTGTGGAAACATCCTTTCCTTGTCCACGTTATCCAGGCCTCACAGTATCCTGTAAGTTTCAGTAACATCTCCCCTCATCCTTCTAAACTCCAATGAATATGACTCCAACAAAAGTCCTCAGCCGTTCCTCATACGACAAGCTCTTAATTCCAGGGATCATTCTTGTGAACCTCCTCTGGACCCTTTCCAAGGCCAGCACATCCTTCCTTAGATTTGGGGCCCAAAACTGTTCACAATACTTCAAATGGGGTCTGACCAGTGCCTTATACAGCCTCAGAAGTACATCCCTGCTCTTGTATTCTAACCCTTTCAACATGAATGCTCACAATGCATTTACCTTCCTAACTGCCGACTGAACCTGCACATTAACCTTAAGAGAATCTTGAACAATGGCTCCAAAGTCCCTTTGTGTTTCTGATTTCCGAAGCATTTTCCCATTTAGAAAATAATCTATGCCTCCATTCCTCCTTCCAAAGTGCATAACCTCACACTTTTCCTCATTGCATTCCATCTGCCTTTTCTTTGCCCACTCTCCAAACCTGTCCAAGTCCCTCTGCAGCCCCCCTGCTTCCTCAATACTACCTGTCCCTCCACCTGTGCCAAATTCAAAGTGCAAAACTTAAGATCTAGGCTGACTCCATAAAACATCTCGGAGTTTCTGACCTGGATCGTGACATAACAGAAGAGTGTCGAATCAGCCTCAGGCAGGAGTGTACAAAGGCAATTCACCAATCAACCTCAGGCCTGGAACCCAAACTGGACACCCGAGATCTGAAACCTCAGACCTGAAACATGAAAATTGAAGCCTGAGGCCTAAAACGGAAACACAGATCAGTTTTACATTCTCACCTTGTTTGATGAGGTCAATCTTGCAGATCCTCTCTTCCTCTTTCCTTTTGTGTTTACATGCATTCTTCCCTTTGTTAAAGTAATATCGAGAAAACTCCTGAATGTGAATTGAAGAGATAAACAGGCAGGATACAGTGTTGGCCGCACTGAAAAACCTCGCTGATCCAAACCCCACCAAAAACCTTCACATAGGAACATTCTCCCCCATCAGGGTGCCCCTCCCCCGCCCCACCTCTCACTTCTGTGTCCTCTACCTGTTTACCATCTCACTCTGTGGTCTAGCTTTAGCACTGGCTTAGAATGGGATCAACACAGTAAGAAGTTTAACAACACCAAGTTAAAGTCCAACAGGTTTATTTGGTAGCAAAGGCTACAAGCTTTCGGAGACTTAAGCTCCTTCTTCAGGTGAGTGGGAGTTCTGTTCACAAACAGGGCAGATAAAGACACAAACTCAATTTACAAAATAATGGTTGGAATGCGAATACTTACAGCTAATCAAGTCTTAAAGGTACAAACAATGTGTGTGGAGAGAGCATTAAGACAGGTTAAAGAGATGTGTATTGTCTCCAGACAGGACAGCCAGTGAGACTCTGCAGGTCCAGGCAGGCTGTGGGGATTACAGATAGTGTGACATGAACCCAAGATCCCGGTTGAGGCCGTCCTCATGTGTGCGGAACTTGGCTATCAGTTTCTGCTCAGCGACTCTGCGCCGTCACGTATCGTGAGGGCCGCCTTGAAGAACGCTTACCCTATGGGGGGAGAATGGGGTCCATAGAGGTCAACAACAGTGTTGCTAAATAGCTGACATATTCCTGGAGTGTTTAGCACATGACAATGTCCTGTTAACTTCCCCACAAACAGCTCCCCTTCTCCATCACCTATATTTTTATCACAACTGAATAAAAGTAGTCTTGGAAAATGAGAGAAGAACAGTGTTTAACACCAATGTGGTGAGAGTTTTGAAGGGCTGAATGACCTCCTCCTGTTGCAGTGAGTGAGAACAGAATGATTGCTGTTCTAATCCCAATGAGAGCTATACAGAGACTATTACTAACTGAGGATGGGGAAACTCACCAAACGAGGTAAGGCGAGGTAGGTGAAGATAGCCAGTAATATCACGACACAGGCTGTATTGAAATAGCCAAAAGCACTTTCATTCTGTGTTGAGCCACCTACAAAGGAAAGAACATTTCAGCAATGGAAAGAAGCAGGTTCTAGTTCAGGCTCTGTCCCAGCTATGCCGAGGGCAGCACACACTCATATCAAACCCATCCCAGAGATCCAACCCACCCCAAACTCCATCACATCCCGCAACACAATCCCAAACCCCATCCCAAATCACATCCCACCCTCTCTACACATCCCAACCCCAGCCAATCATCTGACCCCCATCCCAAACCCCATCTCACCCTCTGTCCCCATCCCACCCTCTGTCCCCATCCCAAACCCCATCCAACCCTCTGACCCCATCCCAAACCCCATCCCACCCTCTGTCCCCATCCCACCCTCTGTCCACATCCCAAACCCCATCCAACCCTCTGACCCCATCCCAAACCCCATCCCACCCTCTGTCCCCATCCCAAACCCCATCCAACCCTCTGACCCCATCCAACCCTCTGACCCCATCACAAACCCCATCCAACCCTCTGACCCCATCACAAACCCCATCTCACCCTCTGTCCCCATCCCAAACCCCATCTCACCCTCTGTCCCCATCCCAAACCCCATCCAACCCTCTGACCCCATCCCAAACCCCATCCCACCCTCTGACCCCATCCCAAACCCCATCCAATCATCTGACCCCATCCCAAACCCCATCCAACCCTCCGTCCCCATCCCAAACCCCATCCAATCATCTGACCCCATCCCAAACCCCATCCCACCCTCTGTCCCCATCATAAACCCCATCCAACCCTCTGACCCCATCACAAACCCCATCCAATCATCTGACCCCATCCCAAACCCCATCCCACCCTCTGTCCCCATCATAAACCCTTTCCAACCCTCTGACCCCATCCCAAACCCCACCCAATCATATGACCCCATCCCAAACCCCATCTCACCCTCTGTCCCCATCCCAAACCCCATCCAACCCTCCATCCCCATCCCAAACCCCTTCCCACCCTCTGTCCCCATCCCAAACCTCATCCCCACCCTCCGTCCCCATCCCAAACGCCATCCAACCTCTGACCCCATCCCAAACCCCATCCAACCCTCTGACCCCATCCCAAACCCCATCCAACCCTCTGACCCCATCCCAAACCCCATCCAACCCTCTGACCCCATCCCAAACCCCATCCAACCCTCTGCCCCATCCCAAATCTCATCCCACCCTCTGCCCCATCCCAAACCCCATCCAACCCCCTAACCCCATCCCAAACCCCATCCAATCCACTGACCCCCATCCCAAACCTCATCCCATCCTCTGACCCCATCCAACTCCTGTATCCATCCCAAACACAGTAAGAAGTCTCACAACACCAGGTTAAAGTCCAACAGGTTTATTTGGTAGCACATGCCCACTAGTTTTCGGAGCGCTGCCCCTTCATCAGGTGAGTGGGAGTTCTGGTCACAAACAGGGCATATAAAGACACAAACTCAATTTACAAAATAATAGTTGGAATGCGAGTATTTACAGGTAATTAAGTCTTAAAGGTACAGACAAGGCGAGTGGAGAGAGCGTTAAGCACAGGTTAAAGAGATGTGAATTGTCTCCAGACAGGACAGTTAGTGAGATTTTGCAAGCCCAGGCAAGTCGTGGGGGTGACAGATAGTGTGACATGAACCCAAGATCCCGTTTGAGGCCGAGCTCATGTGTGCGGAACCTGGCTATCAGTCTCTGCTCAGTGACTCTGTGCTGTCGTGTGTCATGAAGGCCGCCTTGGAGAACGCTTACCTGAAGATCAGAGGCCGAATGCCCGTGACCGCTGAAGTGCTCCCCAACAGGAAGAGAACAGTCTTGCCTGGTGTTTGTCGAGCGGTGTTCATTCGTCCGTTGTCATAGCGTCTGCATGGTCTTCCCCAATGTACCATGCCTCGGGACATCCTTTCCTGCAGCGTATCAGGTAGACAATGTTGGCCGAGTTGCAAGAGTATGTACCGTGTACCTGGTGGATGGTGTTCTCACGTGAGATGATGGCATCCGTGTCGATGATCCGGCACGTCTTGCAGAGGTTGCTGTGGCAGGGTTGTGTGGTGTCGTGGTCACTATTCTCCTGAAGGCTGGGTAGTTTGCTGCGGACAATGGTCTGTTTGAGGTTGTGCAGTTGTTTGAAGGCAAGAAGTGGGGGTGTGGGGATGGCCTTGGTGAGATGTTCGTCTTCATCAATGACACGTTGAAGGCTCTGGAGAAGATGTCGTAGCTCCCCTGCTCCGGGGAAGTACTGGACGACGAAGAGTACTCTGTCCACCGTGTCCCGTGTTTGTCTTCTGAGGAGGTCGGTGCGGTTTTTCGCTGTGGCGCATCGGAACTGTCGATCGATGGGTCGAGTGCTATATCCTGTTCTTATGAGGGCATCTTTCAGCGTCTGGAGGTGTCTGTTGCGATCCTCCTCATCCGAGCAGATCCTGTGTATTCGGAGGGCTTGTCCGTAGGGGATGGCTTCTTTAACGTGTTTAGGGTGGAAGCTGGAGAAGTGGAGCATCGTGAGGTTATCCGTGGGCTTGCTGAGGTGACCATCCTTGATGGAGATGCGTGTGTCCAAGAATGGAACCGATTCCGGAGAGTAGTCCATGGTGAGTCTGATGGTGGAATGGAACTTGTTGTTGTCGTCATATAGTCGTTTCAGTGATTGTTCACCATGAGTCCAAAGGAAGAAAATGTCATCGCTATATTATTGTATAGCATCGGCTGAAGGTCCTGTGCGGTGAAGAAGTCTTGTTCAAACCTGTGCATAAAGATGTTGGCATATTGAGGTGCAAATTTGGTCCCCATGGCTGTTCCGTGTGTCTGGATGAAGAATTGGTTGTTGAAGGTGAAGACATTGTGGTCTAGGATGAAGCGGATGAGTTGTAAAATTGCATCTGGAAACTGGCAGTTGTTGGCGTTGAGTACTGAGGCATTTGCAGCAATGCCATCATCATGGGGGATGCTGGTGTAGAGTGCCGAGACATCCATTGTGACGAGGAGTGCTCCTGGTTCAACTGCTCCATGTGTGCTGAGTTTCTGTAGGAAGTCCGTAGTGTCGCGACAAAAGCTGGGGGTTCTTTGTACAATGGGTTTCAGGATCAAAGAACACACCCGTCAACTCAACAGACTGATCAAGACCTTTGATCCGGACCTTCAGAGCACCCTCCGTGCTCTCATCCCACGTACTCCCCGCGTTGGAGATCTCTACTGCCTCCCGAAGATACACAAGGCAAACACACCCGGCCGTCCCATCGTATCGGGCAATGGGACCCTGTGCGAGAACCTCTCCGGCTACGTCGAGGGCATCCTGACACCTATTGTACAAAGAACCCCCAGCTTTTGTCGTGACACTACAGACTTCCTACAGAAACTCGGCACACATGGAGCAGTTGAACCAGGAGCACTCCTCGTCACAATGGATGTCTCGGCACTCTACACCAGCATCCCCCACGATGATGGCATTGCTGCAACTGCCTCAGTACTCAACGCCGACAACTACCAGTTTCCAGATGCAATTTTACAACTCATCCGCTTCATCCTGGACCACAATGTCTTCACCTTCAACAACCAGTTCTTCATCCAGACACACGGAACAGCCATGGGGACCAAATTTGCACCTCAATACTCCAACATCTTCATGCACAGGTTCGAACAAGACTTCTTCACCGCACAGGACCTTCAGCCGATGCTATACACTAGATACATCGATGATATTTTCTTCCTTTGGACTCATGGTGAACAATCACTGAAACGACTATATGATGACATCAACAAGTTCCATCCCGCCATCAGACTCACCATGGACTACTCTCCGGAATCGGTTGCATTCTTGGACACACGCATCTCCATCAAGGACGGTCACCTCAGCACCTCACTGTACCGCAAGCCCACGGATAACCTCACGGATGCTCCACTTCTCCAGCTTCCACCCTAAACACATTAAAGACGCCATCCCCTACGGACAAGCCCTCCGAATACACAGGATCTGCTCAGATGAGGAGGATTGCAACGGACACCTCCAGACGCTGAAAGATGCCCTCCTAAGAACAGGATATGGCGCTCGACTCATTGATCGACAGCTCCGACGCGCCACAGCGAAAAACCGCACCGACCTCCTCAGAAGACAAACACGGGACACGGTGGACAGAGTACCCTTCGTTGTCCAGTACTTCCCCGGAGCGGAGAAGCTATGACATCTTCTCCGGAGCCTTCAACATGTCATTGATGAAGTTGAACATCTTGCCAAGACCATCCCCACACCCCCACTACTTGCCTTCAAACAACCGCACAACCTCAAACAGACCATTATCCGCTGCAAACTACCCAGCATTCAGGAGAACAGTGACCATGACACCACACAACCCTGCCACAGCAACCTCTGCAAGACGTGCCGGATCATCGATACGGATGCCATCATCTCACTTGAGAACACCATCCACCAGGTACACAATACATACTCTTGCAACTCGGCCAACGTTGTCTACCTGATACGCTGCAGGAAAGGATGTCCCGAGGCATGGTACATTGGGGAGACCATGCAGACGCTACGACAACGGATGAATGAACACCGTTCGACAATCACCAGGCAAGACTGTTCTCTTCCTGTTGGGGAACACTTCAGCGGTCACGGGCATTCGGCCTCTGATCTTCGGGTAAGCGTACTCCAAGGCGGCCTTCACGATACACGACGGCGCAGAGTCGCTGAGCAGAGACTGATAGCCAAGTTCCGCACACATGAGCTCGGCCTCAACCGGGATCTTGGGTTCATGTCACACTATCTGTAATCCCCACAGCTTGCCTGGGCTTGCAAAATCTCACTAACTGTCCTGTCTGGAGACAATTCACATCTCTTTAACCTGTGCTTAACGCTCTCTCCATTCACATTGTCTGTACCTTTAAGACTTGATTACCAGTAAAGATTCGCATTCCAACCATTATTTTATAAATTGAGTTTGTGTCTTTATATGCCCTGTTTGTGACCACAACTCCCACTCACCTGATGAAGGGGCAGCGCTCCGAAAGCTAGTGGCTTTTGCTACCAAATAAACCTGTTGGACTTTAACCTGGTGTTGCGAGACTTCTTACTGTGTTTACCCCAGTCCAACGCCGGCTTCTCCACATCACGTCCATCCCAAATCCCATCCAACCCTCTGACCCCATCCCACACTCTGTCTCCATCCCAAACCCCATCCCACCCTCTCTCCACATCCCAAACCACATCCAAGCCCCTGTACCCATCCCAAACCCCATCCAACCCTCTGACCCCATCCCAAACCCCATCCCACCCTCTGACCCCATCCCAAACTCCATTCCACCCTTTTACCCCATCCTAAACCCCATCCCAAACCCCATCCCACCCTCTGACCCCATCCCAAACCCCATCCAACCCTCTGACCCCATCCCAAACCCCATCCCACCCTCTGACCCCATCCCAAACACCATTCCACCCTTTTACCCCATCCTAAACCCCATCCCACCCTCTGACCCCATCCCAAACCCCATCCCACCCTCTGACCCCATCCCAAACCCCATCCCACCCTCTGACCCCATCCCAAACCCCATCCAATCCTCTGACCCCATCCCAAACCCCATCCCACCCTCTGTCCCATCCCAAACCCCATCCAACCCTCTGTCCCAGCAATGCTATGGACAGCACACACTCATATCAAACCCATTCCATAGATCCAACCCATCCCAAACTCCATCACATCCTGCAACATTATCCCAAACCCCATCTCTAACCACATCCCACCCTCTTTCCACATCCCAACCCCCATCCAACCCACTGACCCCATCCCAAATCTCATCCAATCCGCTGTCCCCATCCCACCCACTGACCCCATCCCAAACCCCATCCCACCCTCTGACCCCATCCCAAACCCCATCCCACCCTCTGTCCACATCCCAAACCCCATCCCACCCTCTGTCCCCATCCCAAACCCCATCCCACCCTCTGCCCCATCCCAAACCCCATCCCACCCTCTGTCCCCATCCCAAACCCCATCCCACCCTCTGTCCCCATCCCAAACCCCATCCCACCCTCTGTCCCCATCCCAAAACCCATCCCACCCTCTGACCCCATCCCAAACCCCATCCCACCCTCTGACCCCATCCCAAACCCCATCCCACCCTCTGTCCCCATCCCAAAACCCATCCAACCCACTGACCCCATCACAAACCTCATTCAACCCCCGTGTCCATCCCAAACCCCATCCCGCCCTCTGACCTGATCCCAATCCCTATTCCAGCCTCCTATCCCATCTCTGCCAATTTCTCCTCACTATCTAACCTGTAAGGTCAGTGAGGCAGTGAACTATTTATAGAGGAGCTGGAAATGATGACGGGATATTCACAGTGAGGGAATGAGAAAGAAATGTGGAAAATGGAGTTCCACTTGACAAGAGTGAAGTTTCTGGTTGAAGAAAGGGGGGATCAGAGAATGTTTTCAATGGTGAAGTGCAAACTGTAGCTACAAAATATATTAATACAACAGACTGACCCCACCCTGACCCCACCCCACGCCCCTCCAATCCTGCACCGACCATGCTGCCCGACTGAACTAAAACCCCCTACCCTTCCGGGGACCCTATCCCCCTATTCCCATCCTATTCGTGTATTTGTCCAGATGCCCCTTAAAAGTCACTCCATATCCGCTTCCACTACCTCCCACGGCAGCGAGTTCCAGGCACCCACCACCCTCTGTGTAAAAAACTTGCCTCGTCACATCTTGAAATATAAAATGAATCAATCAAGTGGTTATATATCAGAAACAATTCCCTTTGTTGGGCCAATGAAAAACGAAGAGACACGGCGGAATTTGACAAGGTTTTTCCTAAATGTCCAGTTAGTCTGAAATTGGGAGAGTTCCAGATCCGGTTTTTAGGCAAGTCAAAAGTTTATTTATTTGTCACAAGTAAGGCTTACATTAACAGTGTAATGAAGTTACTGTGAAATTCCCCGAGTCGCCACAGTCTGGCGCCTGTTCGGGTCAATGCACCCTAACCAGGATGTCTTTCAGAATGTGGGAGGAAACCGGAGCACCCGGAGGAAACCCACGCAGACACGGGGAGAATGTGCAAACTCCACACAGACAGTGACCCAAACTGGGAATCAAACCCGGGTCCCTGGAGCTGTGAAGCAGTAGTGCTAACCACTGTGCTACCAAATGCCCCTTGCATTTTTTCGCACCCAATCTTACGCACTCAGTCTCTGGAAAGATGGGTTAGTCAGTTTTTAGCCAAAGAGGCTGTGGGTGGGGCTTAATGTGACAGACAGCCTACAGAGGGAGGTATTGCGCATGTGCAGACTTCTGTTGCTGCAAATGCGCATTAGCAGTAGCAGCGGTCTGACAGACAAAGACAGAGCTGTCAGGCCCCTGCTACTGCAGGCAGCCTCAACTAGCTCCCCCACCCCACGCAGTTGCGGGGGCCCACAGTCCGAGATGCAGCCCCCACCGTCTGCCCGCCGCTCAGACCAGTCGCAAGTCCCCCTCCCTCCCCCACTGATCACAGGCAGAGTGGCAGCGGACCCCCCCTTTCCCCCTCTCTGATCACACGCAGAGTGGCAGCGGACCCCCCCTTTCCCCCTCACTGATCACAGGCAGAGTGGCAGCGGACCCCCCCTTTCCCCCTCACTGATCACAGGCAGAGTGGCAGCGGACCCCCCCCTTTCCCCCTCTCTGATCACACGCAGAGTGGCAGCCAGTCTCCCCACTCCACAATGTCCCACCCTCCATTGTCCCGCCCTCACAGTCCCCAACCTCTCATTGGCCCCGCCCCAGCACATCCCCATTGACCCCGCCTTCTGGTATTGTCCCCATTGGCCATGCCCCCTGGCAATACCCCCCAATGGCCCTGATGTACAGCACGGGGTTAGATACAGAGTAAAGCTCCCTCTACATTGCTCCCATCAAACACTCCCAGGACAGGGACAGCACGGGGTTAGATACAGAGTAAAGCTCCCTCTACATTGCCCCCCATCAAACACTCCCAGGACAGGGACAGCACGGGGTTAGATACAGAGTAAAGCTCCCTCTACACTGTTCCCATCAAACACTCCCAGGACAGATACAGCACGGGGTTAGATACAGAGTAAAGCTCCCTCTACATTGCCCCCATCAAACACTCCCAGGACAGGTACAGCACGGGGTTAGATACAGAGTAAAGCTCCCTCTACACTGTCCCCCCATCAAACACTCCCAGGACAGGTACAGCACGGGGTTAGATACAGAGTAAAGCTCCCTCTACATTGCCCCCATCAAACACTCCCAGGACAGGGACAGCACGGGGTTAGATACAGAGTAAAGCTCCCTCTACACTGTCCCCATCAAACACTCCCAGGACCGGTACAGCACGGGGTTAGATACAGAGTAAAGCTCCCTCTGCACTATCCCCATCAAACACTCCCAGGACAGGGACAGCACGGGGTTAGATACAGAGTAAAGCTCCCTCTGCACTATCCCCATCAAACACTCCCAGGACAGGTACAGCACGGGGTTAGATACAGAGTAAAGCTCCCTCTGTACTATCCCCATCAAACACTCCCAGGACAGGGACAGCACGGGGTTAGATACAGAGTAAAGCTCCCTCTACACTGTCCCCCATCAAACACTCCCAGGACAGGTACAGCACGGGGTTAGATACAGAGTAAAGCTCCCTCTACACTGTCCCCCCATCAAACACTCCCAGGACAGGGACAGCACGGGGTTAGATACAGAGCAAAGCTCCCTCTACACTGTCCCCCATCAAACACTCCCAGGACAGGTACAGCATGGGGTTAGATACATAGTAATGTTCCCTCTACACAATCCCCATCAAACACTCCCAGGACAGGTACAGCACGGTGTTAGATACAGAGTAAAATTCCCTCTACACTGTCGCCCATCAAACACTCCCAGGACAGGTACAGCACGGGGTTAGATACAGAGTAAAGCTCCCTCTACACTGTCCCCATCAAACACTCCCAGGACAGGGACAGCATGGGATTAGATACAGAGTAAAGCTCCCTCTACACTGTCCCCCATCAAACACTCCCAGGACAGGGACAGCACGGGATTAGATACAGAGTAAAGCTCCCTCTAAACTGTCCCCCATCAAACACTCCCAGGACAGGTACAGCACGGGGTTAGGTACAGAGTAAAGCTCCCTCTACACTGCCCCCATCAAACACTCCCAGGACAGGGACAGCACGGGATTAGATACAGAGTAAAGCTCCCTCTACACTGTTCCCCATCAAACACTCCCAGGACAGGCACAGCACGGGGTTAGGTACAGAGTAAAGCTCCCTCTACACTGTCCCCATCAAACACTCCCAGGACAGGGACAGCACGGGGTTAGATACAGAGTAAAACTCCCTCTACACTGTCCCCCATCAAACACTCCCAGGACAGGTACAGCACGGGGTTAGATACAGAGTAAAGCTCCCTCTACACCGTCCCCATCAAACACTCCCAGGACAGGGACAGCACGGGGTTAGATACAGAGTAAAACTCCCTCTACACTGTCCCCCATCAAACACTCCCAGGACAGGTACAGCACGGGGTTAGATACAGAGTAAAACTCCCTCTACACTGTTCCCATAAACATTCTCAGAATATGTTCTTCTTGGAATGGCCGCCAGCCCCTTGCAGAATATTTTGGCTGTCTTTTTTGACGACCTTTGCTGTTCCTGTAAGGGTTCTGCTCTGTGATTGGCAGAAGTGTTTCTTGGTGAGTGTGAGATTTTCTGACTCCACCGTCTGCCTTTTTGATATTTAATTTCTTACTTGTGATAGCGCAGATCATGGCCAGTGCTGCAAAGGTTCCTGCCATTCCTTGGCCACTCATGATAGGGGTGGTGTAGGCAGTGGGCAGTAATCCAGCCAATCCAAAGATGCTGCCCTGGAGAATTGCCCCAAAACCTGGGAGACAAAGAGAGAGAGAAGAAACATGTTGAAGGAAATCTGCTGGCACCGGCCTCATTGGCTAACTGTTCTTGCCACTTGAACTACCGAAGATTCACTTCAAACTATGCCTGCTCCATCTTCCTCTGCCTCAAATATCTACCCATTGTTTCCAATCGATATCATGGTTTTTGCCTGCACCACTTCCTGTGGTAAAGCATTCCCTGCTCTGTGTGAAGTTTATTGAATCCACTCTGTCTCCTCACTCACAGGTTCAGCAGATTGGACCTCTACTGAGTGGGATTTAAAAGCGGTGACTTTAATGAAGGGGTTTGACAGGGTGGATGCTGAGAAGATCTTTCCCCTCGGGAGGGAATCTAGAACTCGGGGACACCGCTTCAAAATAAGAATTTGAGATGGAGGTCAGAGGAATTTCTTCTTTCAGTGGGTGGTTATGTTTGGAATTCTCTCCCCAGAGAGAAGTCGACATTGGGCTACTGAACAATCACAGGGAGAGAGGTGGGTTTTCATTGACAATGGAGTGATGGGTTACAGGGGGGCAGGCAGGAAAGTGGAAAGGCCACGTCAGATCAGTTATCATCTTACACACTGGCAGAGCAAGTTTGGTGGATTGAATGGCCTTTCTTGGCCTCTCTGTTCTCCCCTAATTACAGGATAAAGAGACACAGAGAAGACCATTCAGCGCATGGGACCGTACCGGTTCTTTGTAAGAGCTATCAGACAAATGTATGAATTAGAGTGTAGGCCATTTGGCCCCTTGAGTCTGCTCCACCATTCAATAAGATCATTGCTGGTGACTGTGGCCACCTATGTCCTGGTAACCTTTGACTTTCCTGTTAGTCAAGAATCTATCACCTCAGCTTTAAACATGTTCATTGACCCCGCCTCCACCACTGGCTGGGGAAGAGAGTTCCAAAGATTCACAACCTACAGCGCTGCCCCACAGCACCAGGGACCTCGGTTTGATGCCGGCCTCGGGTGACTGTGTGGAGTTTGCACATTCTCCCCGTGTCTGCGTGGATTTCCTCCGGGTGCTCTGGTTTCCTCCCATAGTCCAAAGATGTGCGGGTTAGGTGGATTAGTGCTATGTGTGGGGTTACCGGGATAGGGCGTGATGGGGTGTGGACAGGGGCCTAGCTAGGGTGCTTTTTCAGAAAGTCAGTGTAGACTCAGGGGGCCGAATGGCCTCCTTCCGCACCGTAGGGATTCTATGGTTTGTGTGAGTCACAGAGTCATAGAGGTTTACAGCATGGAAACAGGCCCTTCGGCCCAACTTGTCCATGCTGCCCTTTTTTTTAAACCTCTAAACTAATCCCAATTGCCTGCATTTGGCCCATATCCCTCTATACCCATCTTACCCATGTCCCATGTAACTGTCTAAACGTGAGTGTATGAGTGTGAGAGTTAGTGTGTGTGTGAGTGGGAGTGTGTGTATATGTGAGAGTGTGTGTGTGTGAGTGTGAGAGAGTGTGTGTACGAGAGAGAGTGTGTGAGTGTGAGAGAGTGTGTGTGTATGAGAAAGTGTGTGTGTGTATGAGGGAGAATGTGTATATGTGTGTGAGAGTGTGTGTGTATGAGAGTGTGTGTGTGTGTGAGAGTGTGTGTGTGAGTGTGTGTGTGTGAGAGTGTGTGAGAGTATGTGTGTATGAGAGTGTGTGTATGAGGAAGAGTGTGTGTGTATATGAGAGTGCGTGTGTGTGTGAGAGTGTGTGTGTGTATGAAAGAGAGTGTGTTCGTGTATGAGAGAGAGTGTGTTCGTGTATGAGGGAGAGTGTGTATATGTGTGTATGAGACTGTGTGTGTTTGTGTGTGTGTGTGTGTGTGTGTGTGAGAATGTGTTTGTGTATGAGGGAGAGTGTGTATATGTGTGTGTGAGAGTGTGTGTGTGTGTGAGAGAGGGAGAGTGTGTGCGAGTGTGTGTGTGTGTGTGTGAGAGTGTGTATATGTGTGTGTGAGAGTCTGTGTGTGTGAGAGAGGGAGTGTGTGCGAGTGAGTGAGTGTGTGTGTGTGTGTGAGAGAGGGAGTGTGTGCGAGTGAGTGAGTGTGTGTGTGTGTGTGTATGAGAGTGTGTGTGTGAGAGGGAGAGTGTGTGCGAGTGAGTGTGTGTGTGTGAGAGTGTGTATATGTGTGTGTGAGAGTGTGTGTATAAGAGTGTGTGTGTGTGTGTGAGAGGGAGAGTGTGTGCGAGTGAGTGAGTGTGTGTGTTTGAGAGAGTGAGTATGTGAGTGTGAATGTGAGTGAGAGCGAGTGTCAGTGAGTTTGTGTGGGAATTTGATGAGTATATGTGTGTGTAAGAGTGAGTATGTGAGTGAGCGAGTGTGAGTGTGAATGAGTGTGTGAGACAGTGGCCAGTAATTTACAAGCTCACTCGGGCGAGGCTCGTAAAATCCCACCCGAGGCCAACGGAGAACTCCATTCTACGAGCCAATCAGGGCGGGCGTGGCGTTAAAATTCTGGCCAGTGTGTGTGTGTGAATGAGTGTGTGAGAGAGAGAACATGTGTGTGTGTGATTGAGAGTGAGTGTTTGTATGTGAAAGAGTGTGGGTGTGTGAGAGAGAGAACATGTGTGTGTGTGATTGAGAGTGAGTGTTTGTATGTGAAAGTGTGTGGGTGTGTGAGAGAGAGAACATGGGAACTGCAGGCCGGTGAATCTAACCTCTGTGGTGGGTAAGTTGTTAGAGGTATTCAGAGAGACAGGATCTACAGGCATTTAGAGACACAAGGACTGATTAGGGACAGTCAGCATAGCTTTGTGAGTGGAAAATCATGTCTCATGAATTTGATTGAGTTTTTTGAAGGGGTAACCAAGAAGGTAGATGAGGGCAGTGCAGTTGATGTTGTCTACATGGACTTTAGCAAGGCCTTTGACAAGGTACCGCACGGTAGGTTGTTGCATAAATCTCATGGGATCCAGGGTGAGGTAGCCAATTGGATACAAAATTGGCTTGATGAGAGAAAACAGAGGGTGTTTGTAGAGGGTTATTTTTTAAACTGCAGACCTGTGACCAGCGGTGTGCCTCAGGGATCGGTGCTGGGTCCACTGTTATTTGTTATTTAATGATTTGGATGAGAATATAGGAGGCATGGTTAGTAAGTTTGCAGATGATACTAAGATTGGTGGCAGAGTGGACAGTGAAGAAAGTTATCTAGGATTGCAACAGGATCTTGATCAATTGGGCCAGTGGGATGATGAATGGCAGATGGAGTTTAATTTTGATAAATGCAAGGTGATGCATTTTGTGCGATCGAATTAGGGCAGGACTTACTCAGTTAATGGTAAGGCATTGGGGAGAGTTATAGAACAAAGAGATCTAGGGGTACATGTTCATAGCTCCTTGAAAGTGGAGTCACAGGTGGACAGAGGGGTGAAGAAGGCATTCGGCATGCTTGGTTTCATTGGTCATTAACATTGAATACAGGAGTTGGAATGTCTTAAACATAGAACATAGAACAGTACAGCACAGAACAGGCCCTTCAGCCCACGATGTTGTGCCGAGCTTTATCTGAAACCAAGATCAAGCTATCCCACTCCCTATCATCCTGGTGTGCTCCATGTGCCTATCCAATAACCGCTTAAATGTTCCTAAAGTGACTGACTCCACTATCACTGCAGGCAGTCCATTCCACACCCCAACCACTCTCTGCGTAAAGAACCTACCTCTGATATCCTTCCTATATCTCCCACCATGAACCCTATAGTTATGCCCCCTTGTAATAGCTCCATCCACCCGAGGAAATAGTCTTTGAATGTTCACTCTATCTATCCCCTTCATCATTTTATAAACCTCTATTAAGTCTCCCCTCAGCTTCCTCCGCTCCAGAGAGAACAGCCCTAGCTCCCTCAACCTTTCCTCATAAGACCTACCCTCCAAACCAGGCAGCATCCTGGTAAATCTCCTCTGCACTTTTTCCAGCGCTTCCACATCCTTCTTATAGTGAGGTGACCAGAACAAAGATCAAACAAAGAACAAAGAACAGTACAGCACAGGAAACAGGCCCTTCGGCCCTCCAAGCCTGTGCCGCTCCTTGGTCCAACTAGACCAATCGTTTGTATCCCTCCATTCCCAGGCTGCTCATGTGACTATCCAGGTAAGTCTTAAACGATGTCAGCGTGCCTGCCTCCACCACCCTACTTGGCAGCGCATTCCAGGCCCCCACCACCCTCTGTGTAAAAAACGTCCCTCTGTGTCTGAGTTATACTTCGCCCCTCTCAGCTTGAGCCCATGACCCCTCGTGATCTCACCTCCGACCTGGGAAAAAGCTTCCCACTGTTCACTCTATCTATACCCTTCATAATCTTGTATACCTCTATTAGATCTCCCCTCATTCTCCGTCTTTCCAAGGAGAACAACCCCAGTCTACCCAATCTCTCCTCATAGCTAAGACCCTCCATACCAGGCAACATCCTGGTAAACCTTCTCTGCACTCTCTCCAATGCCTCCACGTCCTTCTGGTAGTGCGGCGACCAGAACTGGACGCAGTACTCCAAATGTGGCCTAACCAGCGTTCTATACAGCTGCATCATCAGACTCCAGCTTTTATACTCTATACCCCGTCCTATAAAGGCAAGCATACCATATGCCTTCTTCACCACCTTCTCCACCTGTGTTGCCACCTTCAAGGATTTGTGGACTTGCACACCTAGGTCCCTCTGTGTTTCTATACTCCTGATGACTCTGCCATTTATTGTATAACTCCTCCCTACATTATTTCTTCCAAAATGCATCACTTCGCATTTATCCGGATTAAATTCCATCTGCCACCTCTCCGCCCAATTTTCCAGCCTATCTATATCCTGCTGTATTGCCCGACAATGCTCTTCGCTATCCGCAATTCCAGCCATCTTCGTGTCATCCGCAAACTTGCTGATTACACCAGTTACACCTTCTTCCAAATCATTTATATATATCACACTGCACACAATATTCCAAATGTGGTCTCACCAAGGTCCTGTACAGTTGCAGCATAACCCCACGGCTCTTAAACTCCAACCCCCTGTTAATAAAAGTCTTGTTGAAGTTGTACAAGACAAGAAGGCCACACTTGGAATACTGTGTGCAGTTCTGGTCATCCTATTATAGAAAGGATATTATTAAACTAGAAAGAGTGCAGAAGAGATTTACTGGGATGCTACTGGGACTTGATGGATTGAGTTATAAGGAGAGGCTGGATAGACTGGGACTTTTTCCCCTGGAGTGTAGGAGGCTTAGGTGTGATCTTATGGAGGTCTATAAAATAATGAGGGGCACAGACAAGGTAGATAATCAACAGCTTTTCCCAAACGTAGGGGAGTCTAAAACTAGAGGGCATCGGTTTAAGGTGAGAGGGGAGAGATACAAAAGTGTCCAGAGGGGCAATTTTTTCACACAGAGGGTGGTGAGTGTCTGGAACAAGCTGCCAGAGGTAGTAGTAGAGGCGGGTACAATTTTGTCTTTTAAAAAGCATTTAGATAGTTACATGGGTACGATGGGTATAGAGGGATATGGGCAAAACGCAGGCAATTGGGACTAGCTTAATGGTAAAAACTGGGTGGCATGGACAAGTTGGGCCGAAGGGCCTGTTTCCATGCTGTAAACCTCTATGACTCTGTGAGTGAGTGAGTGTGTGAGAGAGAGTGTGAGAGAGAGTGATTGGGTGTGAGAGTGAATGAGTGTGAGAGAGAGTGAATGGGTGTGAGAGTGAATGAGTGTGAGAGAGAGTGAATGGGTGTGTGAGAGAGAGAATGAGTGTGAGAGAGAGTGTGAGGGAGCGAGTGAATGTGAGACAGAGAGAGAGAGTGACTGTGTGTCTTTTGAATGTACACTCAAACTCACAATGTCACAGATACAAAGTTTAGAAGCTTGTCATATTTTGGAACTGTCTCTTTAAAGTAAAATAGAGGAATGATGACCTGCTCTGAATTCTGCCCAACAACAAGCCTGGGTGACTTGGCTACTGTGGGGACAAGGAGAGCTCAAGTCAAGAGCTGTAGGATGTTTACACCCATGGATAATGGCCAGAGAATTTGTGCTGACTGTGGGTAAATTGTTAGTTACCGGGTTTCCCAGGGAGGCGTTAGAAATGTTAGGTTTTATAAATGCTTATATTTTAAACTATCTGTTACATTCCAGGAATGGAATGGACTTGGATGTCTCAAATTGACTGATTGATTTGATTTATCATTGTCACATGTACTGGGATACAGTGGAAAGTATTGTTTCTTGCGCACTATACAGACAAAGCATACCGTTCATCAAGTACATAGGAGAGTGTGCAGAATATAGTGTTGCAGTTACAGATAGGGTGAAGAGAAAGATCAGCTTAATATATGATAGGATCATTCAAAAGTCTGACAGCAGCAGGGAAGAAGCTGTTCTTGAGTCGGTTGGTACGTGGCCTCAGACTTTTGTATCTTTTTCCCGACGGATGAAGGTGGAAGAGAGAATATCCGGGGTGCGTGGAGTCCTTAATTGTGCTGGCTGCTTTTCCTGAGGCAGCGGGAAGTGTAGAAGGAGACTCATAGAATAGAATCATAGAATCCTACAGTGCAGAAAGAGGCCATTCGGCCCATCGAGTCTGCACCAACCACAATCCCACCCAGACCCTATCTCCATAACCCCATGCATTTACCCTAGCTAGTCCCCCTGACACTAAGGGGCACTTTAGTATGGCCAATCCACCTAACCTACACATCTTTGGATTGTGGGAGGAAACCCACACAGACACAGGGAGAACGTGCAGACTCCACACAGACAGCGACTCAAGCCGGGAATTGAACCCGGGTCCCTGGAACCCGGATCCGCTAACCACCGTACCATCATGCCACCCTTATAGGCGGTATTGCGTGATGGGTGGGCAACGTTGACAACTCTTAGTAATTTCTTGCAGTCTTGGTTAGAGCAGGAGCCATACTAAGCTGTGATATATCTGGAAAGGATGCTTTCTATGGTGCATCTGTAGAAATTGGTGAGCTTCGTAGTGGACATGCCAAGTTTCCTTAGCCTTCTGAGAATGTAGAGGCTAATTAGTAATTCTATGTGAATACAAGGCCCATGTGATTCACGTTGCTGTGGAGTTGGGCTTTGGGAGGGTAAAGTCCATAGACAGTCATTGTAGTATCAGGTTACAGGTTTCCTAAGACATCCCCGAAACTCACAATCACAAGTCAGTATGCAGTCATCTGAGTGGCAGAGAGTAGGGGATCGAGGCAGCTAGTTCTGCTTCATGAGAATATAAAATGCTGACTCTATTGTTCATCATACAGAATGTGGGTGGGAACCCACGCTCAGATTGAAGAGGCTGGAAGGTTTACCTCACTTGGACTAATGGAAGAATTTCCATTGCAACTCTCACCATGAAAGTCAGTTTTGAGTGTAGAAGTTAGCCAATTGGGAAAGGAAAAAGGAAGCAGGCCATTGGGAGAGGAGAATAGCTTTTAGCTGTTTGAAGGGGAATGAAGTTTCTACATGAGGGGCAGTATAAAATATAACTGTACTGGGAGATCTTCAGCCATGCTAAAAGTGAAATACAGAATCATTGAGTTGTACAGTGCAGAGAAGGCCCTTTGGCCCAATGAGTCTACACAGTCAATTAATACCACTAAAGTCGCACCAATCCCAATTCCTGCACTTGTCCCATATCCTCGAATGTTACGATATTTCAAGTGCTCATCCAAATACCTTTTAAAAGTTGTAAGGTTTCCGGCCTCCACCAGCGTCCCAGGCCGTGCGTTCCAGATCCCCACCACCCTCTGAGTGAAAATGATTTTTCTCAAATCCCCTCTGAATCTCCTGCCCCTCACACTCTGCCCCCTCGTGATTGACCCCTCAACCAAGGGGAACAGCTGCTCCCTATTCACCCTGTCCGTACCCCACATAATCTTCATCTTAAATGTGGACTTTCTTTCCCATAGTTTGGAGAATAGGCTGCCTGCAGCACAGTATTTAGTTAGTGTTGCTTTTAATTTGTTTGTTACAGTAAAAGACTGAACACTTTATTTTTTCTCCACACTTATCCTTCTCTGAACAGATCACACACTGAAAAAGTGCACTCACATTCACACGCTCTCACACTTACACCTCACACACCTCTCGCTTTTCTCACTCTCACATGCACACATCATAAGCATTCTCACAGACACTCTCACATTCACTAACTCTCATGTTCTCTCTTACACTCACTCATACTGTCACATACACTCTCACGCTTAGAACATAGAACATAGAACAGTACAGCACAGAACAGACCCTTCGGCCCACAATGTTGTGCCGAGCTTTATCTGAAACCAAGATCAAGCTATCCCACTCCCTATCATCCTGGTGTGCTCCATGTGCCTATCCAATAACCGCTTAAATGTTTCTAAAGTGTCTGACTCCACTATCACTGCAGGCAGTCCATTCCACACCCCAACCACTCTCTGCGTAAAGAACCTACCTCTGATATCCTTCCTATATCTTTCACCATGAACCCTATAGTTATGCCCCCTTGTAATAGCTCCATCCACCCGAGGAAATAGTCTTTGAACGTTCACTCTATCTATCCCCTTCATCATTTTATAAACCTCTATTAAGTCTCCCCTCAGCCTCCTCCGCTCCAGAGAGAACAGCCCTAGCTCCCTCAACCTTTCCTCATAAGACCTACCCTCCAAACCAGGCAGCATCCAGCTTATTCACACACCTCACACTCACACACTCTCAAATACTATCATGCTCACACATTATGCTCACACTCACATACACTCTCTCACTTACATTCTCACACACCTCATGCATACACCATCGCACACACTCACTCACACACACTCACTCACCCACACACACTCACTCTCACTCACTCACTCACTCACACTCTCACATTTTAACAGGAACATTCACTCACACACACTCACACTCACTCACACACACTCACACTCACACACACACTCACTCACACACTCACTCACACACACTCACACACTCACTCACTCACTCACACTCACTCACTCACACACACTCACACACTCACTCACTCACACTCACTCACTCACACACACTCACTCACACTCACACACTCACTCACACACACTCACTCACACACACACTCACTCACACTCACTCACACACTCACATTTTAATAGGAACATTCACTCACACACACACACACTCACTCACACACACTCACACTCACTCACACACTCACACACACACACTCTCACTCACTCACTCACTCACACACACTCACTCACACACACTCACACACACATTTTAATAGGAACATTCACTCACACACACACACTCACTCACACACACTCACACACACACTCACTCACACACTCACTCACACACTCTCACACACACTCACTCACACACACTCACTCACACACACTCACACACACTCACTCACACACACTCACTCACACTCACTCACTCAAACTCACACACACTCACTCACACACACTCACACTCACTCACACACACACTCACTCACTCACACACTCACTCACTCACTCACTCACACACACATTCACACTCTCACATTTTAATAGGACCATTCACTCACACACACACACACACTCACTCACACACACTCACACACACACTCACTCACACACTCACTCATACACACTCACACACACACACTCACTCACACACA
>NC_135805.1:1601796-1631796 GCF_964213995.1 Mustelus asterias | reverse complement strand
CTCACTCGCTCACTCACTCACTCGCTCACTCACTCACTCGCTCACTCACTCGCTCACTCGTTTACTCACTCACTCACTCGCTCACTCACTCACTCGTTCACTCACTCACTCGCTCACTCACTCACTCACTCACTCGCTCGCTCACTCACTCACTCGCTCACTCACTCGCTCACTCACTCACTCGCTCACTCACTCACTCGTTCACTCACTCACTCACTCGCTCACTCACTCACTCGCTCACTCACTCGCTCGCTCACTCACTCACTCGCTCACTCACTCACTCGCTCGCTCACTCACTCACTCGCTCGCTCACTCACTCACCCACATACACACCATCACATCACCATCATACTCAGCTGCAGAATACTGCGCCCCTGTTTGGTCAGGGGTCATCACACATATGGCCCTTCGAGCCATTCATTTTGATAATGGCTGATTGTCCAACCAGTATCCTGATCCCACCCCCGCCACCCCCCCCCACCCGCCACCCGCCCCCTCCACGCCCCCCCCCCCCCGATATCCTTTCATCCCTTTAGCCTCAGGAACTATATCTAACTGCTTATTGAAATCACACAACGCTTTGGACACAACTCCTTCTGTGGCAGTGAATTCTCCTCATCTCTGTTCTAAAACAGTCTACCCTGCATCCTCAGACTGTGACCCCTGATTCTGGACACCCTCACCATCGGGGGAACATCCTTAGGACATAGAACATAGAAAAACTACAGCACAAACAGGCCCTTCGGCCCACAAATTGCGCCGGTCATGTCCCTACCTATCTCACTCCCTATCATCCTGGTGTGCTCCATGTGCCTATCCAATAACCGCTCAAATGTTCGTAAAGTGTCTGACTCCACTATCACTGCAGGCAGTCCATTCCACACCCCAACCACTCTCTGCGTAAAGAACCTGCCTCTGATATCCTTCCTATATCTCCCACCATGAACCCTATAGTTATGCCCCCTTGTAATAGCTCCATCCACCCGAGGAAATAGTCTACCTATAACCCTCAATCCTATTAAGTCCCATGTACTCATCCAGAAGTCTCTTAAAAGACCCTATCGAGTTTGCCTCCACCACCATCGATGGCAGCTGATTTCACTCACCCACCACCCTCTGAGTGAAAAACTTACCCCTGACATCTCCTCTGTAGCTACCCCCCAGCACCTTAAACCTGTGTCCTCTCGTAGCAGCCATTTCAGCCCTGGGAAAAAGCCTCTGAGAATCCACCCGATCTATATCTCTCCACATCTTGTACACCTCTATCAGGTCACCTCTCATCCTTCGTCTCTCCAAGGAGAGAAGACCGAGCTCCCTCAACCTATTCTCATAAGGCATGCCACCCAATCCAGGCAACATCCTTGTAAATTGTCTCTGCACCCTTTCAATAATTTCTACATCCTTCCTGTAATGAGGCGACCAGAACTGAACACAGTACTCTAAGTGGGGAATGACGAGGGTCTTATAAAGCTGCATCATTATCTCCCGACTCCTAAACTCAATCCCTCGATTGATGAAGGCCAGCACACCATACGCCTTCTTAACCACCTCCTCTACCTGCGGGGCCGATTTATGGACCCGGACCCCAAGGTCCTTCTGATCCTCTACACTGCTAAGAGTCTTACCCTTGATATTATACTCCTTCGTCCCATTTGACCTGCCAAAATGGACCACTACACATTTATCCGGGTTGAAGTCCATCTGCCACTTCTCCGCCCAGTCCTGCATCCTATCTATGTCACGCTGCAGCTTCTGACATCCCTCCAAACTATCCACAACAATACCAACCTTCGTGTCGTCGGCAAACTTACCAACCCATCCCTCCACTTCCTCATCCAGGTCATTTATGAAAATGACAAACAGCAAGGGTCCCAGAACAGATCTCTGGGGCACTCCATCTACAACCACTCTCTGCCTTCTGCAGGCAAGCCAGTTCTGGATCCACAAGGCAACAGCCCCTTGGATCCCGTGCCCTCTCACTTTCTCGAGAAGTCTTGCATGGGGGACCTTATCGAACGCCTTGCTGAAGTCCATATAGACCACATCCACCGCTCTTCCTTCGTCAATGTGTTTAGTCACATTTTCAAAGAACTCCACCAGGCTCGTAAGGCACGATTTGCCTTTGACAAAGCTGTGCTGACTACTTTTGAGCATACTAAACTTCTCTAAATGTTCATAAATCCTGTCCCTCAGGATCTTCTCCATGAACTTACCAACCACTGAGGTTAGAGTCACCGGTCGGTAATTTCCTGGGCTATCCCTGTTCCCTTTCTTGAATATAGGAACCACATCCTCAATCCTCCAATCCTCCGGAACCTCTCCCGTCTCCATCGACGACGCAAAGGTCATCGCCAGAGGCTCTGCAATCTCTTCCCTCGCCTCCCACAGTAATCTGGGGTACAACCCATCCGGTCCCGGCAACTTATCTATCTTGATGCTATTCAAAATTTCCAACACATCCTCTTTCTTAATGTCAACAACTCAATCTTCTCAGTCCGCCGCAATCCTGTAGTACAACCACCCAGGTCTTTTTCCACCGTGAATACCGAGGTAAAATATTCATTATGCACCTCTGCTATTTCTTCCGGTTCCGTACAGACTTTCTCACCTTCACATTTTATAGGTCCTATTCCTTCACATCTCATCCTTTCACTCTTCACATATTTATAGAACGCCTTAGGGTTCTCCTTAATCTTACCTGCCAAGGCCTTCTTGTGACCCCTTCTGGCTCTCCTAATTTCCTTCTTAAGCCCCTTCCTACAAGCCGTATACTCATCTAGATTCCCATCATCGCCTAGCTCTCTGAACCTATTGTACGCTTTCCTTTTCCTTTTGACTAGGTTCAGCACAGCTTTCGTGCACCATGGTTCCCGTAACCTACCAAAACCTCCCTCTCTCATTGGAACGTTGTCATGTAGAACTCCAGACAAACATTCCTTGAAAATCTGCCACCTTACTTCGGTACTTTTCCTCGAGAATACCTCCTTCCAATTTATGCCTCTAATCTCCTGCCTGATGGCTTCATATTTCCCCTTACTCCAGATAAACACTTTCCTAGCTTGCCTGATCCTATCTCTTTCCAATGCTAGCGTAAAGGAGATAGAGTTATGATCACTATCCCCAAGATGCTCCCCCACTGAGAGATCCGACACCTGTCCAGGCTCATTTGCCAGTACCAGTTCGAGTATAGCCTCTCCTCTTGTCGGCTTATCCACATGCTGTGTCAGGAAACCCTCCTGAACACACCTCACAAACTCCTCCCCATCCAAACCCCTTACCCTAGGGATATTCCAATCGATGTTTGGGAAATTAAAGTCTCCCATCACGACAACCCTGTTATTACTACATCTCTCCAGGATCTGTTTCCCTATCTGCTCCTCAACATCCCTGTTACTATTGGGCGGCCTATAGAAAACACCCAGCAAAGTTATCGACCCCTTCCCACTCTGAACTTCCACCCACAGAGAGACTCCGTAGACAATCCCTCCATGGTTTCCACCTTCTCTACAGCTGTGACACTATCCCCGATCAGCAGTGCCACTCCCACCCCCCCCCCCTTCTGCCTCCCTCTCTGTCCTTTCTGAAACATCTGAAACGCGGCACCTGAAGTATCCAATCCTGTCACTGTCCCCAAGTCTCCATAATGGCCACCACATCACACTTCCAAGCATCGATCCACACTCTAAGCTCATCCACTTTATTCACTACACTCCTGGCGTTAAAATAGACACATCTCAAACCATTGGTCTGAGCTCTCCCCTTCTCCATCACCCGTCTATTCTCCCTCTTACACTGTCTACAATCCTTCTCTATTTGTGGGCTACCCTCCTCGCTCCCAGTCACCTCATCTCGATTCCCTCCCCCCAACCTTTCTAGTTTAAAGTCTCCCCAGTAGCCTTAGCCAACATTCCTGCCAGGATATTGGTCCCCCTGGGATTCAAGTGCCACCCGTCTTTTTTATACAGATCACACCTGCCCCTAAAGAGGTCCCAATGATCCAGGAACCCGAATCCCTGCCCCTGCTCCAGTCCCTCAGCCACGCATTTATCCTCCACCTCACTCCACTCCTGCCCTCACCTTCCCGTGGCACAGGCAGCAATCCTGAGATTACTACCTTTGCTTTCCTCCTTCTCAACTGTCTACCTAACTCCCTATATTCTCTTTTCATGACCCCTTCCCTCTTCCTACCTATGTCAGATCATGGCTGCTCCTTCTTGCATCTCTACCCTGTCTAGCGCTGGTAGAATTTTTTAGGTTTCTATGAGATCCCCCCTCATTCTTCTAAACTCCAGCAAAAACAATCCTACCCGACTCAATCTCCCCTCATACATCAGTCCCACCATCCCAGGCATCAGTCTCGCAAACCTTCTCTGTACTCCCTCTACATGGAGAACATCCTTCCTCAGATAAGGACACCAAAACTACACACAATATTGCAGATGTGGCCTCACCAAGACCCTGTATAATTGCAGCAAGGTATCCCTGCACCTATACTGAAATCCTCTCACTATGAAAGTCAATATACCATTTTCCTTCTTCACCATCTGCTCCACCTGCATACATAGAAACACAGAATCTAGAAGCAGGAGGAGGCCATTCGGCCCCTCAAGCCTGCTCTGCCATTCATTTTGATCATGGCTGATGATCAAATTCAATATCCTGATTCCCCCTTCCCATCCCCCCCCATATCCCTTGATCCCTTTAGCCCAAGAACTATATCTAATTTCTTCTTGAAATCAGACAACATTTTGGCCTCAACTACTTTCTGTGGTAGCAAATTCCACACATTCACCACCCTCTGGGTGAAGAAATTTCTCCTCACCTCAGTTCTAAAAGGTTTATCCCTTATCCTCAAACTCTGACCCCTAGTTCTGGACTCCCCCACCATTGGGAACATTCTTTCTGAATCCACCCTGTCTTACCCGGTTAGAATTTTATAAGTTCCTATGAGATCCTCTCTTACTCTTCTAACCTCCAGTGAATACAATGTCTAGGGCAGCATGGTGGCACAGTAGTTAGCACAATGCCATCCCACATCCTTTCTCCTTTGACCTGATCTTTTGGAGCATGGTATACTCCGGAATGTTGAGCACCCACTCCTGGTCACCTTGTAACCATGTTTCTGTAATAGTGAATACACCATACTCAGATTTTACAATCTGTGATATCAACTCATCTTGTTACAAATCATAGAATCCCCAGTGCAGAAGAAGGCCATTCAGTCCATCAAAACTGCACGAACAACAATCTACCCAGGCCCAATCTGTAACCCCATGTATCTACCCTGCTAATCCGCTGACGTTAAGGGGCAATTTAGCATGGCCAATCAACCTAACCCACACACCTTTCAAAATGTGGGAGGAAACTGGAGCACCCGGAGGAAAACCACGCAGACACGGGGAGAACGTGCAAACTCCACACAGACAGTGACGTAAAGTTGGAATTGAACCGGGTCTCTGGTGCTGTGAGGCAGCAGTGTTAACCACTGTGTCACCGTGCTGCCCCGGGTCCCTGGCGCTGTGAGGCAGCAGTGTTAACCACTGTGCCACCGTGCTGCCCCGGGTCCCTGGCGCTGTGAGGTAGCAGTGTTAACCACTGTGCCACCGTGCTGCCCCGGGTCCCTGGCACTGTGAGGTGGCAGTGCCCCGGGTCCCTGGCACTGTGAGGTGGCAGTGCCCTGGGTCCCTGGCACTGTGAGGTGGCAGTGCCACCTGGGTCCCTGGCACTGAGGTGGCAGTGCCACCTGGGTCCCTGGCACTGAGGTGGCAGTGCCACCTGGGTCCCTGGCACTGAGGTGGCAGTGCCACCTGGGTCCCTGGCACTGTGAGTTGGCAGTGCCACCCAGGTCCCTGGCACTGTGAGGTGGCAGTTCTAACCACTGTGCCAGCGTGTCGCCCCCATTCTTTGTGCATTCAATTTAAATATATTTTGCTTAGATTTTTTGCATTAGTTATCCATTACACTGAATTTGCTGTATTGTATATTTTTGTTTATGGTTCTTGCCCTGGCCAGGCCCACTATCACAGTTAGGTTCTTCCTCACTATCCTGTGCCGCTGTTCCCTTATTTATCCCTGATTATTAAACCGTCTGTTCTCGGAACCCTCCCCCCTTCCAGTTCCAGCTCTTGTTTGAGTCCTTGGTGCAGTATAATGTTCATATGATCGGTCCCTGCCTGTAGTTTTCTGTTGATGCTCAGACTGATCACTAACTACATTCCTATCTTTAACTTTGACTTCCTAATTCTCCAAGCAAGTGAATCCTCACCCTCATTGTTTAATTTAAAGCCCTCTCTACTTCCACGTGGCATGAGGTGTAATCCCGAGATTACAACCCTGGAGGGTCCTATTTTTTAATATACGGCCTAGCTCCCTGAACTCTCCTTACAGGACCTCATCACCCTTCCTGCCTATGTTACTGGTACCAAATGTATACCACGATCTCTGGCTGTTCACCCTCTCTTCAGTATGTCCTCAGCATGCTCAGAGACATCCTTGACCCTGGCACCAGGGAGGTAACACTCCATCCTGGAGTCTCGATCGCAGCCACAGAAATGTCTGTGCCACTAACTATCAAGCCCCGACTGCCACTGCTTGCCTGCACTTTGACTCACCCTCATCCTTCCTATAGTCCCCTCTCTCATCTTCAAAAGAATCTCATAGCTGTTGGACAAGGACTAGGGCTAAGGCTCCTGCAGTGCTATCCCTTGGATCCCACAATCAGAAGTGTTCATTCCTACACTGACACACTGACACGATCACACACACATTCTCAGCCTGTGTTGACATACTGTTGATGAGGACAATTGTTAACATGGTAATGCCGAAGAAGGTGACGGGCTCCAGGGAGACTTTCACCAGGACAGACGTCAGGAGGAAGAGGATGAAGATTGCACCGAGACATCCACTGATCCGGACTACCTCTGGGATCCTGATTTCAGGGAGAGAGAGAGAGAGGAGTGTTACAATTCGCACCGAGTCAACTCCACTTCATCAATACAGTCACCACACCCATTGCCAATGTCTGGGAAATGCACAGACCATCCCTCCCCATTGGCCAATCTGACCTCAATCCCCTCCTCATTGAGCCTGATCCATCGGAGATTCATTCCATCACCATGGTCATCGTAACATGCTGTTCCTGTGCTATATATCCTGTGTAATCCCAGCCCCTCTCTCTCTGCAATCTCCTCCAGCCTTACCACCCACCAATATGTCTACACACCTTGTAAACATTTCTAATTTAATTCCCTTCACCATTGGAGGAAAAGCCTGGCTATGGAACTCCATCTATACAGTTCCTCCTTGACCATTCTCCTTAAACAAACCAAATATCTCCATGTGGTGAGTTACAGCTAACGCTCTTCTGAAGCAGCTTGGGACATTTCACTATCTTAAAGTTGGTATAGAAATCCAAATATTGTTAACCTGGTGTTGTTAGACTTCTTACATAGAAATCCAAGCCAGAATACCTCTGATGGCTCCTCTGTGGGAAGCCATGGGAAAGAAACTCACCGTTCCAGAAGGATGGAGTTGAGGCAGCTGAACATCAGCATTGGCAACATTGCACACAAAGTCATCACATTCCCAAACTTCCCCTGAAGATAGTTCTCTTGGGAAAGAGCTGTTCCATTGATATCAGATGTTCCATTGGGAAGGAGCCGATCTGTGACAGAATCGATATCCCGTAACTGGTACTTAAAGTACTAAAAGAGGAAAGATTGGGAATTACTCTGGAAGCAGGAGAGAGAGCAAGAATCAACATGGAAAACACAGAGGATGAGGGCGAGGGTCAGTGAGGGTGGGTGAGGGTCAGTGAGGGTGAGGGCGAGAGTGGGTGAGGGTAAGGGTCAGTGAGGTGGGTGAGAGTGAGGGTCAGTGAGGGCGAGAGTGGGTGAGGGTGGGTGAGGGTGAGGATGAGTGAGGGTGAGGGTGGGTGAAGTAGAGGTTGGTGAGGGTCAGTGAGGGTGAGCATGGGTGAGGCTGAGGTTTGGTGAGGGCCAGTGAGGGTGAGGGTGGGTGAGGGTGGGTGAGGTGAGTGAGGATGAGGGTCAGTGAGGGTGAGGATGGGTGAAGGTGAGGTTCGGTGAGGATCAGTGAAGGTGGGTGAAGGTGAGGTGTGGGTGGGTGAGGGTGGGTGAGGGTAGGTGAGGGTGGGTGAGGGCGAGGGTCAGTGAGGGCGAGAGTCGGTGAGGGCGAGGGTCGGTGAGGGCGAGGGTCGGTGAGGACGAGGGTCGGTGAGGGTCAGTGAGGGTGAGCGTGGGTGAGGGTCGGTGAGGAGAGTGGGTGAGGATGGGTGTGGGTGGGTGAGTGTGAGGGTGGGTGAGTGTCAGGGTGGGTGAGGGTGAGGGTGAGGGTGGGTGAGGGTGAGGGTGGGTGAGGGTGAGGGTCGGTGAGCATCAGTGAGGGTGAGGGCGGGTGAGGATGAGTGAGGGTGAGGGTGGGTGAAGTAGAGGGTCGGTGAGGGTGAGGGTGGGGGAGGGTGAGGGTGGGTGTGGGTGGGTGTGGGTGAGGGTCAGTGAGGGTGAGGATGAGGGTTGGTGAGGGATGGTGAGGGTGAGGATCAGAGTTAGTTTTGGAGGGAGGGTTTGAGTTAGCGTTGTGGTTAGGGTGTTAGGGTTAGTGTTAGGATCAGCGTTAGGGTTAAGGTCAGGGTCAGTGTTAGGGTTATGGTCAGTGTTAGGGTTAGCGTTACGGTCAGGGTCAGGTTTAGGGTTAGGGTCAGTGTTAGGGTCAGGGTTAGGATTAGGGTCAGGGTTAGGATTAGGGTCAGGGTTAGGATTAGGGTCAGGGTTAGGATCAGTGTTAGAGTCAGGGATAGGATCAGTGTTAGAGTCAGGGATAGGCTCAGGGTTAGGGTCAGGGTCAGGGTCAGGATTAGGGTCAGGATTAGGGTCAGGGTTAGGGTCAGGGTTAGGTTTAGGTCAGGGTTAGGTTAGGGTCAGGGTTAGGGTCAGGGTTAGGGTTAGGATTAGGGTTAGGATTCGGGTTGGGGTTTGGGTTAGGATTAGAGTCAGTGTTAGAGTCAGTGTTAGGGTCAGGATCAGGGTCAGGGTTAGGGTCAGGGTCAGGATCAGGGTCAGGGTCAGGATCAGGGTCAGGGTTAGGATCAGGGTCAGGGTTAGGATCAGGGTTAGGGTTAGGATCAGGGTCAGGGTCAGGGTTAGGATCAGGGTCAGGGTCAGGATCAGGGTCAGGGTCAGGATCAGGGTCAGGGTCAGGGTCAGGATCAGGGTCAGGGTCAGGATCAGGGTCAGGGTTAGGGTTAGGATCAGGGTCAGGGTTAGGATCAGGGTCAGGGTTAGGGTTAGGATCAGGGTCAGGGTTAGGGTCAGGGTTAGGATTAGGGTTAGGGTCAGGGTTAGGGTCAGGATCAGTGTCAGGATCAGGGTAAGGGTCAGGGTTAGGGTTAGGGTCAGGGTTAGGATTAGGGTCAGGGTTAGGATTAGGGTCAGGGTTAGGGTTAGGGTCAGGATTAGGATTAGGGTCAGGGTTAGAGTCAGTGTTAGGTCAGGGTTAGGGTCAGGATCAATGTCAGGATCAGGGTAAGGGTCAGGGTTAAGGTCAGAGTTAGGGTCAGGGTTAGGGTCAGGATCAGGGTCAGGGTTAGGTTAGGGTCAGGGTCAGGGTTAATTTCAGGGTTAGGGTCAGGGTTAGAGTCAGGGATAGGGTTAGGGTTAGGGTCAGGGTTAGGGTCAGGGTTAGAGTCAGGGATAGGGTTAGGGTTAGGGTCAGGGTCAGGGTTAGGGTCAGGGTTAGAGTCAGGGATAGGGTCAGGGTTAGGGTCAGGATTAGGGTCAGGGTTAGGGTCAGGGCTAGGGTCAGGGTCAGTGTTAGGGTTAGGATCAGGGTTAGGGTTAGGGTTTGGGTCAGAGTTAGGGCCAGGGTTAGGGTCAGGGTTAGGGTTAGGATCAGGGTCAGGATTAGGGTCAGGGTTAGGATAAGGGACAGATTTTGGGTTCGGGTCAGGATTAGGGTCAGGGTCAGGGTTGGGGTTAGGATCAGGGTTAAGGTTAGGATTAGGGTCAGGGTTAGGGTTAGGGTCAGGGTCAGGGTTAGGGTCAGGGTCAGGTTTAGGGATAGGGTCAGGGTTATGGTCAGGGTTAGGTTCAGGGTTAGGGTCAGCGTTAGGGTCAGGATCAGGGTTAGGGTCAGGGTTAATGTGCGGATCAGCGTTAGGGTCTTGGTTTGACTTTCGGGTCAGAGTTTTGGTTCCACTTTAGCGTCATAAAGCTGCAGTTTTATGGTTTATGTGGAGTAGAGATTCGTACCCCAATAGCTGTCATGAAGAAATTCCAGGGTAAGAGTGTTCCGAGTCCCAGGATTAGGAATATTAGCCACACGGCCTTGAATCTATTTCAGAGAGAAACACAGGTTAACATCTTGGATATAAGAACAAAGAACAAAGAACAATACAGCACAGGAACAGGCCCTTCGGCCCTCCAAGCCTGCGCCTCTCATGTGCCCAACTAGACCATTCTTTTGTATCCCTCTATTCCCAGTCTGTTCATGTGACTATCTAGATAAGTCTTAAACGATCCCAGCATGTCCGCCTCAATCACCTTGCTTGGCAGTGCATTCCAGGCCCCCACCACCCTCTGTGTAAAATACGTCCCCCTGACATCTGTGTTGAACCATAGAACCATAGACCATAGAAAATTACAGCTCAGAAACAGGCCTTTTGGCCCTTCTTGTCTGTGCCGAACCATTTTATGCCTAGTCCCACTGACCTGCACTTGGACCATATCCCTCCACACCCCTCTCATCCATGAACCCGTCCAAGTTTTTCATAAATGTTAAAAGTGACCCCGCATTTACCACTTTATCCGGCAGCTCATTCCACACTCCCACCACTCTCTGCGTGAAGAAGCCCCCCCTAATATTCCCTTTAAACTTTTCTCCTTTCACCCTTAACCCATGCCCTCTGGTTTTTTTCTCCCCTAGCCTCAGCGGAAAAAGCCTGCTTGCATTCACTCTATCTATACCCATCAAAATCTTATACACCTCTATCAAATCTCCCTCAATCTTCTACGCTCCAGGGAATAAAGTCCCAACCTATTCAATCTCTCACCCTATTGAACCTTGCCCCCCTCACCTTGACCTGTGACCCCTTGTGTTCGTCACCTCCGACCTGGGGAAATGCTTCCCACTGTTCACCCTATCTATGCCCTTCATAATTTTATACACCTCTATTAGGTCGCCCCTCATCCTCCGTCTTTCCAGGGAGAACAACCCCAGTTTACCCAATCTCTCCTCATAGCTAAGACCCTCCATACCAGGCAACATCCTGGTAAACCTTCTCTGCACTCTCTCTAACGCCTCCACGTCCTTCTGGTAGTGCGGCAACCAGAACTGGACGCAGTACTCCAAATGCGGCCTAACCAGCGTTCTATACAGCTGCAACATCAGACCCCAACTTTTATACTCTATCACTGTGAAAGCTGCTCACACTGATATTGCATCACGCCAGCGAGATTCCTGTCAGCCAGAGGGGACTGGGGGAAGGGAGTGGAGGACTGGGGAGAGGGAGGGGCAGTGGGCTGAGGGACTGGGGAGGGGTGGGCTGAGGGAAAGGGGAGGGGTGGGCTTAGGGACTGGGGACGGTGCTATTAGGTACTGGGAGGAGTAGGCTTAGTGGTGCAGCATGGGAGAGGAATGTGGCAAGGAAGCTGATGGGGTTGGGGTGTTGGGTGGGGAATGGGGTTGGAGTGTTGGGTGTGGGTGGGGAATGGGGTTGGGGTGTGGGGTGTGGGTGGGGAATTGGGTTGGGGTGTTGTATGTGGGTGGGGGATGTGGTTGGGGTGTGGGTGGGGAATGGGGTTGGGGCGTTGTGTGTGGGTGGGGGATGGGGGCGGGGTGGGGGTGGGGAATGGGATTGGGGTGTTGGGTGTGGGTGGGGAATGGGGTGTTGGGTGTGGGATGGGGTTGAGGTTGGGTGTTGGGTGTAGGTGGGGGATGGGATTGGGGTGTTGGGTGTGGGTGGGGGTTGGGGTGTTGGGTGTGGGATGGGGTTGAGGTTGGGGTTGAGGTTGGGGTGTTGAGTGTAGGTGGGAGATGAGGTTGGAATGTTGGGCATCGGGTGTGGGTGGGGAATGGGGTTGGGGTGTTGGGTGTGGGTGGGGAATGGGGTTGGGATGTTGGATGGGGGGTGGGGTTGGGGTGTTCGGTGGGGGATGGGGTTGGGGTGTTGGGTGTGGGCAGCGGGTGGGGTGGGGGTGTTGAATTGGGTGGGTGTTGGGGTTGGGATGTTGGGTGGGGGATGGGGTTGTGGTGTTGGGTGTGGGTGGGGAGGGTGTTGGGGTGCTGGGTGTGGGTGGGGAGGGTGTTGGGGTGTTGGGTGTGGGTGGGGAGGGTGTTGGGGTGTTGGTTGGGGGATGGAACAAAGAACAAAGAACAAAGAACAATACAGCACAGGAACAGGCCCTTCGGCCCTCCAAGCCTGCGCCGCTCCCCGGTCCAGGATTGAATCCTGAATCCAGGATCCCCGCCCAATTTTCCAGCCTATCTACATACCAATATCCTATCCACCGAGCTGTCCCTCACAGCTACGATGCTTTGTTCATTACAACCTATTAACTCACCCCCACCCCCCCATTCCCGACCATGTGATCTCCAGGGAGAGGCGAAAACCCAGAGTGAAAAACCCCAGGGCCAATATGGGGAAAAAAAATCTGGGAAATTCCTCTCCGACCCCCTGAGGCGATCGAAACGAGTCCAGGAGATCACAATGGCCCTGATCGGAAAATGCTTCCCAACCCTAGTCATTTCCACTTCCACGAACACCATATGAATTCCCTGCCCCCGAGACAGGTTCCCAACTATCCGCAGTCTCGCTCTGTACTGGCACCAGCAAGATGATCATAGAATGAAGCCATGAAACGAGAAACAAGGAACAATTAGCCCGCGCCGCTCCCTGGTCCAAACTAGACCACTCTTTTGTATCCCTCCATTCCCACTCCGTTCATATAGCTGTCTAGATAAGTCTTAAATGTTCCCAGTGTGTCCGCCTCCACCACCCTGCCCGGCAACACATTCCAGGCCCCCACGACCCTCTGTGTGAAATATGTCCTTCTGATATCTGTGTTAAACCTCCCCCCTTCACCTTGAACCTATGACCCCTCGTGAACGTCACCATCGACCCGGGGAAAAGCTTCCCACCGTTCACCCTATCTATGCCTTTCATAATTTTATACACCTCTATTAAGTCTCCCCTCATCCTCCGTCTTTCCAAGGAGAACAACCCCAGTTTCCCCAATCTCTCCTCATAACCAAGCCCCTCCATACCAGGCAACATCCTGGTAAACCTCCTCTGTACTCTCTCCAAAGCCTCCACGTCCTTCTGGTAGTGTGGCGACCAGAACTGGACGCAGTATTCCAAATGCGGCCGAACCAACGTTCTATACATCTGCAACATCAGACCCCAACTTTTATACTCTATGCCCCGTCCTATAAAGGCAAGCATGCCATATGCCTTCTTCACCACCTTCTCCACCTGTGACGTCACCTTCAAAGATCTGTGGACTTGCACACCCAGGTCCCTCTGCGTCTCTACACCCTTTATGGTTCTTCCATTTATCGTGTAACTGGAGTGTTGGATGGGGGCTGGATTTGGGGTGTTGGGTTTTGGGTGTTGAGTGTGGGTGGTGGATGGGGTTGGGGTGTTGGGTGTGGGAATGGGTGCGGGATGGGGTTGGAGTGTTGGGTGTGGGTGGGGAATGGGGTTGGGGTTTTGGGTGTGGGTGGGGAATGGGGTTGGGGTATTGGGTGTGGGTGGAGATGTTGGCTATCGGTGGGGGATGGTGTTGGGGTGTTGTGTGTGGGTTGGGGTGTTGGGTGGGGAATGGGGTTGGGGTGTTAAGTGTGGATGGGGGATGGGGTTGCGGTGTTGGGTGTGGGTGGGGGACGGGGTTTGGGTGGGGGACGGTGTTGGGTGTGGGTGGGGGACGGGGTTTGGGTGGGGGACGGGGTTGGGGTGTTGGGTGTGGGTGGGGGACGGGGTTTGGGTGTCGTGTGTGGGTGGGGGACGAGGTTGGGTTGTTGGGTGTGGGTGGGGAATGGGGTTGAGGTGTTGGGTGTGGGGGTGGATGGGGTTGGGGTGTTGGGTGGGGGACGGGGTTGGGGTGTTGGGTGTGGGTTGGGAATGAGGTTGAGGTTTTGGATGGGGGATGGGGTTGGAGTGTTGGGTGGGAATAGGGTTGAGGTGTTGGATGGGGGATGGGGTTGGGGTGTTGGGTGTGGGTGGGGAATGGGTTGAGTTGTTGGGTGGGGAATGGGGTTGAGGTGTTGGGTGGGGAATAGGGTTGAGGTGTTGGGTGGGGGATGGGGTTTGGGTGTTGGGTGTGGGTGGGGAATGGGGTTGGGGAGTTGGGTGGGGAATGGGGTTGGGGTGTTGGGTGGGGGATGGGGTTTGGGTGTTGGGTGTGGGTGGGGAATGGGGTTGGGGTGTTGGGTGGGGAATGGGTTTGGGGTGTTGGGTGTGGGTGGGGAATGGGGTTGGGGTGTTGGGTGGGGAATGGGGTTGGGATGTTGGGTGGGGAATGGGGTTGGGGTGTTGGGTGGGGGATGGGGTTGGGGTGTTGGGTGGGGGATGGGGTGTTGGGTGGGGAATGGGGTTGGGGTGTTGGGTGGGGATGGAGTTTGCGTGTTGGGTGGGGGATGGGGTTGGGGTGTTGGGTGGGGAATGGGGTTTGGGTGTTGGGTGGGGAATGGGGTTGAGGTGTTGGGTGTGGGGGTGGATGGGGTTGGGGTGTTGGGTGGGGGAATGGGGTTGGGGTGTTGGGTGTGGGTTGGGAATGAGGTTGAGGTTTTGGATGGGGGATGGGGTTGGAGTGTTGGGTGGGAATAGGGTTGAGGTGTTGGATGGGGGATGGGGTTGGGGTGTTTGGTGTGGGTGGGGAATGGGTTGAGTTGTTGGGTGGGGAATGGGGTTGAGGTGTTGGGTGGGGAATAGGGTTGAGGTGTTGGGTGGGGGATGGGGTTTGGGTGTTGGGTGTGGGTGGGGAATGGGGTTGGGGAGTTGGGTGGGGAATGGGGTTGGGGTGTTGGGTGGGGGATGGGGTTTGGGTGTTGGGTGTGGGTGGGGAATGGGGTTGGGGTGTTGGGTGGGGAATGGGTTTGGGGTGTTGGGTGGGGAATGGGGTTGGGGTGTTGGGTGTGGGTGGGGAATGGGGTTGGGGTGTTGGGTGGGGAATGGGGTTGGGATGTTGGGTGGAGAATGGGGTTGGGGTGTTGGGTGGGGGATGGGGTTGGGGTGTTGGGTGGGGGATGGGGTGTTGGGTGGGGAATGGGGTTGGGGTGTTGGGTGGGGATGGAGTTTGCGTGTTGGGTGGGGGATGGGGTTGGGGTGTTGGGTGGGGAATGGGGTTTGGGTGTTGGGTGGGGAATGGGGTTGAGGTGTTGGGTGGGGAATGGGGTTTGGGTGTTGGGTGGGGAATGGGGTGTTGGGTGGGGAATGGGGTTGGGGTGTTGGGTGGGGATGGAGTTTGCGTGTTGGGTGGGGGATGGGGTTGGGGTGTTGGGTGGGGAATGGGGTTTGGGTGTTGGGTGGGGAATGGGGTTGAGGTGTTGGGTGTGGGGGTGGATGGGGTTGGGGTGTTGGGTGGGGGAATGGGGTTGGGGTGTTGGGTGTGGGTTGGGAATGAGGTTGAGGTTTTGGATGGGGGATGGGGTTGGAGTGTTGGGTGGGAATAGGGTTGAGGTGTTGGATGGGGGATGGGGTTGGGGTGTTGGGTGTGGGTGGGGAATGGGTTGAGTTGTTGGGTGGGGAATGGGGTTGAGGTGTTGGGTGGGGAATAGGGTTGAGGTGTTGGGTGGGGGATGGGGTTTGGGTGTTGGGTGTGGGTGGGGAATGGGGTTGGGGAGTTGGGTGGGGAATGGGGTTGGGGTGTTGGGTGGGGGATGGGGTTTGGGTGTTGGGTGTGGGTGGGGAATGGGGTTGGGGTGTTGGGTGGGGAATGGGTTTGGGGTGTTGGGTGGGGAATGGGGTTGGGGTGTTGGGTGTGGGTGGGGAATGGGGTTGGGGTGTTGGGTGGGGAATGGGGTTGGGATGTTGGGTGGGGAATGGGGTTGGGGTGTTGGGTGGGGGATGGGGTTGGGGTGTTGGGTGGGGGATGGGGTGTTGGGTGGGGAATGGGGTTGGGGTGTTGGGTGGGGATGGAGTTTGCGTGTTGGGTGGGGGATGGGGTTGGGGTGTTGGGTGGGGAATGGGGTTTGGGTGTTGGGTGGGGAATGGGGTTGAGGTGTTGGGTGGGGAATGGGGTTTGGGTGTTGGGTGGGGAATGGGGTTGGGGTGTTGGGTGGGGAATGGGCTGAGGTGTCGGGTGGGGAATGGGGTTGGGGTGTTGGGTGTGGGTGGGGAATGGGTTATGGTGTTGGTTGGGGAATGGGGTTGGGGTGTTGGGTGTGGGTGGGGAATGGGGTTGGGGTGTTGGTTGGGGAATGGGGTTGGGGTGTTGGGTGTGGGTGGGGAATGGGGTTGGGGTGTTGGGTGGGGGATGGGGTTGGGGTGTTGGGTGGGGAATGGGATTGGGGTGTTGGGTGTGGGTGGGAAATGGGGTTGGGGTGTTGGGTGGGGGATGGGGTTGGGGTGTTGGGTGGGGAATGGGGTTGGGGTGTTTGGTGGGGATGGAGTTTGGGTGTTGGGGTGGGGGATGGGGTTGGGTGTTGGGTGGGGGATGGGGTTTGGGTGGGGAATGGGTTTGGGTGGGGAATGGGGTTGGGGTGTTGGGTGGGGGATGGGGTGGGTGTTGGGTGGGGAATGGGGTTGGGGTGTGGTGGGTGGGGTTGTGGGTGGGGATGGGGGGATGGGGTTGTGGGGATGGGGTTGGGGCTGGGGTTTGGGTGGGGAATGGGGTTTGGGTGGGGAATGGGGTTTGGGTGGGGAATGGGGTTGGGGTGGGGGATGGGGTTTGGGTGTTGGGTGGGGGATGGGGTTTGGGTGTTGGGTGGGATGGGGTGGGTTGGGTGGGGGTGGGGAAGGGGTGGGTGGGGTGGGTTGGTTGGCTGTTGAGTGTGAGTGGGGGTTGGGGTGTTGGGTATTGGGCGAAGGATGGGGAATGGAGTTAGAATTGAGTGTAGTGGATGGGTGTGAAGGACAGGTGCAGATAGGGGTGAAGATCGGGGTTGGTTTGGCGGATGGAGAATGGGGACGATGACTGGGGCCGTGGACAGGTCTGGGATGGGAAGGGCTCAGTACACAAGCTGCCCCTTCTCCAGGATCTCTATATCGCTGAGTTGTCTCCTCTAGAGCCTGCTGGCCACCTCCCACTCTCCCCGAGCCAACTCCTACTGCCCAATTACAGGATGGGAGTGCCCGATGACATTGGTGAGAATTAGGGTAGATATGGGCATAGGGAAAGAAAGACAGCGAGAGCGAGAGAGATACTCCTAATGAAAGCTGCTCATGCTGACTGAATGCTTGGAGCATTTGAAACAAAATGGATGAATTAGTTGCAGGTAGATGTAAAGGGGGATGATATAGTTGGCATTACGGAGTCGTGGCTCCAAGGTGAGCAAGGATGGGAACTAAACATTGAGGCTATTCAGTGTTTAGGAAGGACAGACGGAAAGGACAAGATGGTGGAGTTGCATTGTTGATTAAAGAAGATACAATTTTTCAAGGGGTGCCCAGCGTCGTAGTCTATCTGGATCTCAGGAGCTACTGTAAAGGAAGATTTGGAGAGTTCGGAGGAGGTCTTACAGCGTTTCTCTGAGGCTGGTGTCAGGCTTAAAAGGAAAAAATGTGACGCACCTTGTGTACAGAGTCGGCAAGTGTGGACTACACCCTGTCGAGAAGGTGGAAACCATAAAAGGGGCTCCAACTCCAAGGAACACAACTGAGTTAAAGTCTTTCCTAGGTCTCATCAACTACTGTGGGAAATTTGTCCTAAATCTGGTGACCCTGCAGATATCGCTTCATGTCCTGCTAAAAATAACACAGAAATGGTCGTGGCAAACACCACAGGAGAAAGCCTTTTCAAGAGTCAAACACAATATTGGCCCATTACGATCCACTGAGACCACTCATCGTGATGCCTCCCCCATAGGGGAGGAGCGGTACTGTCGCACTGTTGGGACATCCGGTTGTGTTTGCTTCATGAACCTTGGCAAATGCAGAAACAGGTACGTCCAAATTGAGAGAGAAAGTTTGGCCATGGTATTCGCAGTGGAAAAGCTTCCTTCAATAGGTCTGTGGTTGGCAGTTCACCATCGTGATGGATCATAAACCTCTGTTGGGCTTCTTTGCAGAAAGCAGAGTGATTTTCCCCCCCATAGCAGCAACTTGGATCCAATGCTGGGCACTGCTGTCAGGCACCTATGAATACACTCGAGAACATCTTCCAGGGACACACATCTCCAACGCAGGTGCCTTGAGATGCCTACCGCTACCCACCAGCCTACCCTCACCTCCGAAATCATCGTGACTTTGAATTTCATGGATAATCTGCCAATATCAATAAAGCAAATTCAGGCTTGGACCCAAAAGGACCCCACGTTGGCAACGCTATGTCATATCAGCCGAAGTGGTGGTCCACAAGTTCATCCTGAAGAGGATCTAAAACCTTTTACATCCAAATATCAAGAGTTGAGCATTAAGGATGGCACAGAGGCACAGCAGTTAGCACTGCTGCCTCACAGCGCCAGGGACCTGGGTTCAATTCCAGCCTCAGGTCACTGTCTGTGTGATGTCTGCACGTTCTCTTTGTGTCGGCGTGGGTTTCCTCCGGGTGCTCCGGTTTCCTCCCACAGTCCAAAGATGTACAAGTTAGGTGGATTGGTCATGCTAAAATCGCACCTTAATATCAGTGGATTAGCAGGGTAAACAAAGAACAAAGAACAATACAGCACAGGAACAGGCCCTTCGGCCCTCCAAGCCCGCGCCGCTCCCCGGTCCAGGATTGAATCCTGAATCCAGGATCCCCGCCCAATTTTCCAGCCCATCTACATCCTAATATCCTATCCACCGAGCTGTCCCTCACAGCTACGATGCTTTGTTCATTACAACCTATTAACTCACCCCCACCCCCCCATTCCAGACCATGTGATCTCCAGGGAGAGGTGAAAACCCAGAGTGAAAACCCCAGGGCCAATATGGGGAAAAGAAAATCTGGGAAATTCCTCTCCGACCCCCTGAGGCGATCGAAACGAGTCCAGGAGATCACACTGGCCCTGATCAGAAAATGCTTCCCAACCCTATTCATTTCCACTTCTGCTTTACGAACACCATCTGAATTCCCTGCCCCCGAGACAGGTTCCCAACTATCCGCAGTCTCGCTCTGCACTGGCACCAGCAAGATGATCATAGAATGAAGCCTTGAAACGAGAAACAAAGAACAATTAGCCCGCGCCACTCCCTGGTCCAAACTAGACCACTCTTTTGTATCCCTCCATTCCCACTCCGTTCATATAGCTGTCTAGATAAGTCTTAAACGTTCCCAGTGTGTCCGCCTCCACCACCTTGCCCGGCAACACATTCCAGGCCCCCACGACCCTCTGTGTAAAATATGTTCTTCTGATATCGGTGTTAAACCCCCCCCCCTTCACCTTGAACCTATGACCCCTCGTGAACGTCACCACCGACCCGGGGAAAAGCTTCCCACCGTTCACCCTATCTATGCCTTTCAGAATTTTATACACCTATATTAAGTCTCCCCTCATCCTCCGTCTTTCCAAGGAGAACAACCCCAGTTTCCCCAATCTCTCCTCATAACCAAGCCCCTCCATACCAGGCAACATCCTGGTAAACCTCCTCTGTACTCTCTCCAAAGCCTCCACGTCCTTCTGGTAGTGTGGCGACCAGAACTGGACGCAGTATTCCAAATGCGGCCGAACCAACGTTCTATACATCTGCAACATCAGACCCCAACTTTTATACTCTATGCCCCGTCTTATAAAGGCAAGCATGCCATATGCCTTCTTCACCACCTTCTCCACCTGTGACGTCACCTTCAAAGATCTGTGGACTTGCACACCCAGGTCCCTCTGCGTCTCTACACCCTTTATGGTTCTTCCATTTATCGTGTAGCTCCTCCCTACATTATTCCCACCAAAATGCATCACTTCGCATTTATCAGGATTGAACTCCATCTGCCATTTCTTTGCCCAAATTTCCAGCCTATCTATATCCTTCTGTAGCCTCTGACAATGTTCCTCACTATCTGCAAGTCCTGCCAGTTTTGTGTCGTCCGCAAACTTACTGATCACTCCAGTTACTCCTTCTTCCAGATCATTTATATAAATCACAAACAGCAGAGGTCCCAATACAGAGCCCTGCGGAACACCACTAGTCACAGGCCTCCAGCCGGAAAAAGACCCTTCCACTACCACCCTCTGTCTTCTATGACCAAGCCAGTTCTCCAACCATCTAGCCACCTCCACCTTTATCCCATGAGATCCAACCTTTTTCACTAGCCTACCATGAGGGACTTTGTCAAACGCTTTACTAAAGTCCATATAGACAACATCCACGGCCCTTCCTTCGTCAACCATTCTGGTCACTTCTTCAAAAAACACCACCAGGTTAGTGAGGCATGACCTCCCTCTCACAAAACCATGCTGACTATCGTTAATGAGTTTATTCCTTTCTAAATGCGCATACATCCTATCATACATCCTATCTCTAAGAATCTTCTCCAACAACTTCCCCACCACGGACGTCAAGCTCACCGGCCTATAATTACCCGGGTTGTCCTTCCTACCCTTCTTAAATAACGGGACCACATTAGCTATCCTCCAATCCTCTGGGACCTCACCTGCGTCCAGTGACGAGACAAAGATTTGCGTCAGAGGCCCAACGATTTCACCTCTCGTCTCCCTGAGCAGCCTTGGATAGATTCCATCAGGCCCTGGGGATTTGTCAGTCTTTATATTCTCTAACAAACCTAACACTTCCTCCTTTGTAATGGAGATTTTCTCCAACGGTTCAACACTCCCCTCAGAGACACTCCCAGTCAACACATCCCTCTCCTTTGTGAATACCGACGCAAAGTATTCATTTAGGATCTCCCCTACTTCTTTGGGCTCCAAGCATAAGTCCCCACTTTTGTCCCTGAGAGGTCCGATTTTTTCCCTAACAACCCTTTTGTTCCTAACGTATGAATAAAATGCCTTGGGATTCTCCTTAATCCTGTCTGCCAAGAACATTTCGTGACCCCTTTTTGCTCTTCTAATTCCCCGTTTGAGTACTTTCCTACTTTCTTTGTACTCCTCCAGAGCTCCCTCCGTTTTTAGCTGCTTGGACCTAACATACGCCTCTCTTTTCCTTTTGACCAGTCCCTCAATTTCCCTGGTTATCCATGGTTCTCTAATCCTACCCTTCCTATCCTTCTTTTTTACAGGCACATGCTTGTCCTGTCGCCCTAACAACTGTTCCTTAAAAGACTGCCACATACCAGATGTGGATTTACCCTCAAACAGCCTCTCCCAATCAAGAGCTGCCAATTTCTGCCTGATCCCACTAAAGTTAGCCTTCCCCCAATCCAACACCTTACCCTTGGGACACCACTCATCCTTTTCCATCACTATCCTAAAGCTAACAGAATTGTGGTCACTATTTGCCACATGTTCCCCTACCAAAACTTTGAAGACCTGACCGGGCTCATTCCCCAGTACCAGGTCCAGTATAGCCCCCTCTCTAGTCGGGCTGTCTACATATTGTTCCAACGAACCCTCCTGTACACATTTTACAAATTCCTCCCCATCCAGAGTCCCTGCCCTCAGCGATTTCCAGTCTCTACCAGAGAAATTGAAGACTTCCACTACAACAACCCTATTTTTCCTGCACCTATCCAGTATCTCCTGACATATCCATTCTTCCACTTCCCTTGGGCTGTTGGGGGGCCTGTAGTACACCCCCAACATAGTGACTGCGCCTTTCCTGTTTCTAAGCTCCACCCAGAGTGACTCGTTACACGACCCCTCTGAATTGTCCTCCCTCTGCACCGCTGTAATATGCTCTCCAACTAATACCGCTACTCCCCCACCTCTTTTGGCCCCTCCTCTGTCTCGCCTAAAACACTTGTACCCTGGAATATTCAGCTGCCAGTCCTGTCCCTGTCCCCAAACACATGGGGTTATGGGAAAAGGCCGGGTGGGATTGATGTAGGTGCCGACTCGATGGGCCGAATGGCCTCTTTCTGTACTGTAAGGATTCTATGATTGTATTCTATGATTTCCAGGATGGTATCATCTTGTGGGCAGCCCGGGTGGTTGTTCCGTATCCATTGCCAGCAGCCAATACTCCACAAATCGCATCACGGCCACCCATGGATTTCTAAAATGAAAATGCTTGTAAATAGCTACGTCTGGTGGCCATGGTCTGGTACAGGCAAGGACATTGAAAACCTGGTCAAGTGGGCAAACCTGCCAGGAAAACCAGTACGTGCCACCAGCAGGGTCATTGTATCCCTGGGAATGACCGGGGAGGCCCTGGGTACACACAGACTTCACAGGGTCATTTATGGGCTCCATGTTCTTAATCCTGATTGATGCCCATTCAAAATGGATCGACGTGCACTGAATGGCCTGGACTACCTCTTACAACACAAAATTCTGGCAATCTTTCTGCACACGTGGTATATCTGAGATCCTCATAACAGGCAACGAGATCCCATTTACCAGCGGGGTGTTTCAAACTTTCATGAATACAAACGGAGTGAGGCACATCCGCACGGCATCCTCGTACCACCCTCAAACGGAGTGAGGCACATCCGCACGGCATCCTCGTACCACCCTCAAACGGAGTGAGGCACATCCGCACGGCATCCTCGTACCACCCTCAAACGGAGTGAGGCACATCCGCACGGCATCCTCGTACCACCCTCAAACGGAGTGAGGCACATCCGCACGGCATCCTCGTACCACCCTCAAACGGCCTGACTGAGCGAGCAGTCCAGGTATTCAAAAACAATATGAAAAAACAAATGACAGGCTCTTTGGAAATGAAGCTTGTACGTTTCCTTTTCAATTACAGGACAACACTGCAATGACAATGGGAATAGCCCTGGTGATGCTATTGATAGGCCGATTCCTTCACAGCAACTTAGCCTCACTTCCCCAAACCTGAGTGGCAAAACCAAAGAAAAACAAGGAGCCCAAGAAAGGTGCCAGGACGGACATAAGCTGACAGGACCTTCAAACTGACAGACACCGTCCACCTCCAACGTTTTGGAGACGGCTCCTCGTGGATCCCAGGAGGTGTCCTCTCAAAAATGGAACCAGTGTTGTACAAGGTAAAGACTGGTGAGAAGACTATACGAAAACATGTTGATCACCTCTGCCATTGGGAACCCTCGTAAGAGTTTTAACAACACTAGGTTAAAGTCCAACAGATTTATTTGGGAGCAAATACCATTAGCTTTCGGAGCGCTGCTCCTTCGTCAGATGGAGTGGAAATCTGCTCTCAAACAGTGCACAGAGACACAAAATCAAGTTACAGAATACTGATTAGAATGCGAATCCCTACAGCCAACCAGGTCTTAAAGATACAGACAATGTGAATGGAGGGAGCATTAAGCACAGGTTAAAGAGATGTGTATTGTCTCCAGACAGGACAGCCAGTGAGATTCTGCAAGCCCAGGAGGCAAGCTGTGGGGGTTACTGATAGTGTGACATGAACCCAAGATCCCGGTTTATCCCGGACATTGGGAACCCTCCACAGCGGCAACTGCTGCACTGGACACACCACCATTGGCACCTTATACACCGGCTTGCAGACAGGAAACTTCACCCACGGAAAGCCCAAGAGGGGTCCACAAGGACTCAATTTCAGAAATGGAGACGAAGGTGCAGAGTGACAGTCAGAGATCGCCAGCGAGAACGAGTCCCCTACAATGGCCCTTTGATGTTCCACAAGGAAGGTACGTTCCCCCACTCGGTGCACGCCCCCAACCAGACTGTGCGAAAAACAGAAACAAGGCCATGGGCCAAACAACAAAAATGTCCCCATCGCCATAGAAGCTCCATGAGAAATCTCTAATTGATCTCCCGGTGCAACTGCCTGCCCAGGGAGAACTCATCATTTCAGCTCTTTATAAGGCAGACACTGGGAAAGGTCTGCACAACTATTGTCCCAGTTGCGACTCATTAATGCACGCCACAGAATAGTGGCTTTATTTTACGTTTAACAAGAGAAACCATTCCTTTTCAGTCAGGCTTCCTGCGTTATTACTGCTATAGGAAAGGTAGAACAGGAGGTAAGAGAGGAGGGGGAGCTGCACTTTTGATCAGGGAAAACATCATGGCCGTACTGAGAGGGGATATATCCGAGGGTTCGGCCACTGAGTCTACATGGGTACAACTGAGAAATAAGAAGGGGGAAATCACTTTGCTAGAATTGTACTATAGGCCCCCAAATAGTCAGCGGGAAATTGAGGAGCAAATATGTAAGGAGATTACAGATAGCTCCAAGAAAAACAGGGTGGTAATAGTCGGGGATTTTACCTTCCCAACATTGACTGGGACAGCCATAGTATTAGAGGGTTGGATGGAGAGAAATTTGTTGAGTGTATTCAGGAGGAATTTCTCATTCAGTATGTGGATGGCCCGACTAGAGAGGGGGCAAAACTTGACTTTCTCTTGGGAAATAAGGAAGGGCAGGTGTCAGAAGTGTTAGTGAGGGATCACTTTGGGACCAGTGACCATAATTCTATTGGTTTTAAGATAGCTATGGAGAATGATAGGTCTGGCCCAAAAGTTAAAATTCTAAATTGGGGCAAGGCCAATTTTGATGGTATCAGGCAGGAACTTTCAAAAGTTAATTGGGGGAGTCTATGGGAAGGCAAAGGGACATCTGGTAAGTGGCAGGCTTTCAAAAGTGTGTCAACCAGGGTTCAGGGTAAGCACATTCCTCTTAGAACATAGAACATTACAGCGCAGAACAGGCCCTTCGGCCCACGATGTTGCACCGACCAGTTAAAAAAAAAACTGTGACCCTCCAACCTAAACCAATTTCTTTTCGTCCATGAACCTATCTACGGATCTCTTAAACGCCCCCAAACTAGGCGCATTTACAACTGATGCTGGCAGGGCATTCCAATCCCTCACCACCCTCTGGGTAAAGAACCTACCCCTGACATCGGTTCTATAACTACCCCCCCTCAATTTAAAGCCATGCCCCCTCGTGCTGGATTTCTCCATCAGAGGAAAAAGGCTATCACTATCCACCCTATCTAAACCTCTAATCATCTTATATGTTTCAATAAGATCCCCTCTTAGCCGCCGCCTTTCCAGCGAAAACAATCCCAAATCCCTCAGCCTCTCCTCATAGGATCTCCCCTCCATACCAGGCAACATCCTGGTAAACCTCCTCTGCACCCTCTCCAAAGCCTCCACATCCTTCCTGTAATGTGGGGACCAGAACTGCACACAGTACTCCAAGTGCGGCCGCACCAGAGTTGTGTACAGTTGCAACATAACGCTACGACTCCTAAATTCAATCCCCCTACCAATAAACGCCAAGACACCATATGCCTTCTTAACAACCTTATCTACTTGATTCCCAACTTTCAGGGATCTATGCACACATACACCTAGATCCCTCTGCTCCTCCACACTATTCAAAGTCCTCCCGTTAGCCCTATACTCAACACATCTGTTATTCCTACCAAAGTGAATTACCTCACACTTCTCCGCATTAAACTCCATCCGCCACCTCTCGGCCCAACTTTGCAACCTGTCTAAGTCTTCCTGCAAACTACGACACCCTTCCTCACTGTCTACCACACCACCGACTTTGGTGTCATCAGCAAATTTGCTAATCCACCCAACTATACCCTCATCCAGATCATTAATAAATATTACAAACAGCAGTGGCCCCAAAACAGATCTTGGAGTGAAGGGCAAGGCTGGCAGAAGTCGGGAACTCTGGATGACTCGGGATATTGAGGCCCTGGTCAAGAAGAAGAAGGAGGCACATGTACAATACATAAAGGGCAAAAGAGTAACAAGGGAGAGAGTCGGGCCTCTTAAGGATCAACAAGGCCATCTATGTGCGGATCCACAAGAGATGGGTGAGATCCTAAATGAATATTTCTCATCAGTATTTACGATTGAGAAAAGCATGGATGTTAGGGAACCTGGGGAAATAAATAGTGATGTCTTGAGGAGTGTACACATTACAGAGAAGGAGGTGCTGGAAGTCTTAAAGCACATCAGTAGATAAATCCCCAGGATCTGAATGAAGTGTATCCCAGGACACAGGAAGGCTAGGGAGGAAATTGCGGGTCCCCAAGCAGAGATATTTGAATCATTGATAGTCACAGGTGAGGTGCTTGAAGATTGGAGAGTGGCAAATGTTGTGCCTTTGTTTAAAAAGGGCTGCAGGGAAAAGCCTGGGAACTACAGGCCGGCGAGCCTCACATCTGTGGTGGGTAAGTAGTTGGAAGGTATTTTGAGAGACCGGATCTACAGGCATTTAGAGATGCAAGGACTGATGAGGGACAGTTAGCATGGCTTTGTGAGTGGAAAATCATGTCTCACAAATTTGATTGCGTTTTTTGAAGGGGTAACAAAGAAGGTAGATGAGGGCAGTGCAGTTGATGTTGTCTACATGGACTTTAGCAAGGCCTTTGACAAGGTACCGCATGGTAGATTGTTGCATAAGGTTAAATCTCACGGGATCCAGGGTGAGGTATCTAAATGGATACAAAATTGGCTTGATGACAGAATGTGGAGATGCCGGCGTTGGACTGGGGTAAACACAGTAAGAAGTTTAACAACACCAAGTTAAAGTCCAACAGGTTTATTTGGTAGCAAAAGCCACACAATCCAAAGGCTTTTGCTACCAAATAAACCTGTTGGACTTAAACTTGGTGTTGATGACAGAAGCCAGAGGATGGTTGCAGAGGGTTGTTTTTCAAACTGGAGGCCTGTGATCAGCGATGTGCCTCAGGGATCAGCGCTGGGTCCACTGTTATTTGTCATTTATATTAATGATTTGGATGAGAATTTATGGGGCATGGTTATTAAGTTTGCAGATGACACCAAGATTGGTGGCATGGTGGACAGTGAAGAAGGTTATCTCCAATTGCAATGGGATCTTGATCAATTGGGCCAGTGGGCTGACGAATGGCAGATGGAGTTTAATTTAGATAAATGCATGGTGATGCATTTTGGTAGATTGAACCAGGACAGGACTTACTCAGTTAATGGTAGGGCATTGGGGAGAGTTACAGAGCAAAGGGATCTAGGGGTACATGTTCATAGTTCCATGAAAGTGGAGTCACAGGTGGACAGAGTGGAGAAAAAGGCATTCGGCATGCTTGGTTTCATTGGTCAGAACGTTGAATACAGGAGTTGGGACGTCTTGCTGAAGTTGTACAAGATATTGGTCAGGCCACACTTGGAATACTGTGTACAGTTCTGGTCACCCTGTTGTAGAAAATATATTCTTAAACTAGAAAGAGTGCAGAAAAGATTTACTAGGATGTTACTGGGACTTGATGGATTGAGTTATAAGGAGAGGCTGGATAGACTGGGACTTTTTTCTCTGGAGCGTAGGAGGCTGAGAGATGATCTTATAGAAGTCTATAAAATAATGAGGGGCATCGATCAGCTAGATAGCCAGTATCTTTTCCCAAAGGTAGGGGAGTCTAAAACTAGACGGCATAGGTTTAAGGTGTGAAGGCAGAGATAAAAAAGTGTCCAGAGGGGCAATTTTTTCACACAGATGGTGGTGAGTGTCTGGAACAAGCTGCCAGAGGTAGTAGTGGAGGTGGGTAAAATTTTGTCTTTTAAAAAGCATTTAGATAGTTACATGGGTACGATGGGTATAGAGGGATATGGGCCAAATGCGGGCAGTTGGGATTAGCTTCAGGGTTTAAAAAAAAAAGGGGCGTCATGGACAAGTTGGGCTGAAGGGCCTGTTTCCATGCTGTAAACATCTATGACTCTCTGACTCTATTACACTGTCCCTCTCTCTTTCTGTGTGTGTATGTTTATGTCTCTGAGTGCGTGCCTCTATCTTTGTGTGTCTGACTGTTATTCTCTCTCTTTCTCTCATTTAGAAATGCATAATATAATCAAGCCCACTGGTTAGTCTTGCTGCCTTACAGTGCCGGGGACCCGGTTTCAATTCTGCCCTTGGGTCACTGTCTGTGTGGAGTATGCACATTCTCCCCGTGTCTGCGTGGGTTTCCTCCGGGTGCTCTGGTTTCCCCCCACAGTCCAAAGATGTGCGGGTTAGGAGGATTGGCCATGGTAAATGCGCAGGGTTATGGGATAGGGTGGGCGGCTGGGTTTGAGGTTATGGGGATTGGACAGGGGCGGGAGATGTGGGTTTGGGTAAGATGTTCTTTCAGAGAATTGGTTCAGACTTGATGGTTCAGTGGCTTCATGAAGGGGAAATCATGCCTGACAAATATATTAGAATTCTTTGAGGTGGTAATGAGCAGGATAGAGGGGAACCAGTGGGTGTAATCTGCTTGGATTTCCAAAAGGTTTTTTATAAGGTACCACACAAAAGGCTGCTTCATAAGATAAGAGCCCATGGTGTTGGGGGTGGTATATTAGCGTGGATAGAGAATTGGCTAACTGATAGAGGACAGAGAGATGGGATTAGAGAGGCATTTTATATATTAATGCTGGATGAGGGAAGTGAATTTTTGCAGATGGCACAAAAATAGGTGGAAGGCAAGTGTTGAGGAAGACAGAGAGTCTACAGAGGGAGATAGACAGGTTAGGTGAGTGGGCAGATGGAAGATAATGTAGGGAAATGTGAAGTTAGTCACTTTGGTCAGAAGAATAAAGGAGCTGGATATGATTTAAATGGAGAAAGGCTGCAGAAAGCTGCAGCACAGAGGGACTGGGGAGGGGGGGGGGTCCTCACGCATAAATCACAGAAAGCTCGCGTGCAGCTTCAGCAGGGAATAGGGAAATTCCCTTTATTTCAAAGGGAATGGAGCATAAAAATAGGGAATTCTTGCCCAAACTTGACAATGTCACTCCTGGAATGTTGTGAACAGTTTTGATCCCCTTATCGAAGGAAAGATATTCTGGCATCGGAGGCAGTTCACTGGCTTGATCCCGGTACGGGTGGATTTTCTAATGAGAGGTTAAGTAGGTTGTGCGAGAGAGAGGGAGTGACAGACGGAGAGAGAGAGAGAGAAAACAATCCAACTCATTTTCAAAGCTCATTTTATGGGTAATTTTCTTCTAATCATAGAATCATAGAATCAGAATCCTACAGTGCAGAAGGAGGCCATTCGGCCCATCAAGTCTGCACTGACCACAAACTCATCCAGGCCCTAACCCCACAACCCCATGCATTTACCCAGCTAGTCCCCCTGACACTAAGGCACAATTTAGCTTGGCCAATCCACCTAACCTGCACATCTTTGGACTGTGGAGGAAACTGGAGTACCTGGAGGAAACCCACGCAGACACGGGGAGAATGTGCAGACTCCACACAGACAGTGATCCAAGCCGGGAATCAAACCCCGGGTCTGTGGCGCTGTGAGGCAGCAGTGCTAACCACTCTGCTACTGCGCCTACCCCACTCATTACATTCACCTTTACCCTGACTCCCACCTCAACCACTTCTCTCATTTCCCTCTGTCACTTTAACCCATTTACCCCACTCTCCTCTCCCCCACACTTTAACCCATTTACCCCTCTCCCCCCTCACTTTGACCCATTTACCCCTCTCCCCCCTCACTTTAACCCATTTACCCCTCTCCCCCCTCACTTTGACCCATTTACTCCTCTCCCCCCTCACTTTGACCCATTTACCCCTCTCCCCCCTCACTTTGACCCATTTACCCCTCTCCCCCCTCACTTTGACCCTTTACTTGACCCATTTACCCCTCTCCCCCCTCACTTTAACCCATTTACCCCTCTCCCCTCCCCCACACTTTAACCCATTTACTCCTCTCCCCCCTCACTTTGACCCATTTACCCCTCTCCCCCCTCACTTTAACCCATTTACCCCTCTCCCCCCTCACTTTGACCCATTTACCCCTCTCCCCCCTCACTTTAACCCATTTACTCCTCTCCCCCCTCACTTTGACC
>NC_135805.1:1419116-1601596 GCF_964213995.1 Mustelus asterias | reverse complement strand
TAACACTTACGTGTCAGAACTGCTTTTATTGAAGCGTAACACAACAGGAGAACTGAAGAGAGAGTGAGGCTGAGAGAGAAAGAGCAAGTGAGAGAGGGAGCTATAATCCAAGTCATCAGCAATGTTTTAACATCTCACACACAACTAATCCTGGTTACCATTAACATCTTGTTTGTTTCTGTGGTTCTGGGTGGGAGGACTTCCTGAGGTTAGAATTTGGAGAACATGAGGGGCCAGGCAGGATTTACCCAGCAAAAAACAGGCTGAGAAACAGCAAGAGGTCCAGAGAGAGAGAGAGAGAGAGAGGGAGAGAGAGAGACAGAGGGGGAGAGAGAGAGAGGAGGGGGGAGAGAGAGAGAGAGGGGGGGAGAGAGGGTGAGACAGAGGGAGACAGAGGGAGAGAGAGAGAGAGATGGAGGGACAGAGGGAGGGAGGGAGAGAGAGAGAGAGATGGAGAGAGATAGAGATAGAGGGGGGAGAGACGGAAAGAGAGCGGGAGAGATGGAGAGGAAGAGAGACGGAAAGAGACAGAGATAGAGAGGGGGAGAGATGGAGAGAGAGAGTTGGACAGACAAACGGAAGGATGGAGGGAGAGAGGAGAGAGAGAGAGAGACAATAGAGAGAGGGACAGAGAGAGACAGGAGTAGAGCAAGAGGGAGAGAGCGAGGGAGACAGAGACAGAAACAGAGAGAGACAAGGAACAGAAACACAGAAACTGGAGGGCCGAAGGGCCTGTTCCTGTGCAGTAATTTTTATTCTTAGAAGCAGCAGGAGGCCATTCGGCCCTTCAAGCTTGCTTCACCATTCATTTTGATCATGGCTGATCATCGAATTCAATATCCTGATTCCCTCTTCCCCCCCCGCAAATTCCTTGATCTCTTTAGCCCCAAGAGCTATATCTAATTTCTACCTGAAATCACACAACGTTTTGGCCTCAACTACTTTCTGTGGGAGTGAATTCCATACATTCACCACCCTCTGGGTGAAGAAATCTATCCTCATCTCAGTTTTAAAAGATTTACCCCTTCCTGAAACTATGTTCTGGACTCCCCCACCATTGGGAACATTCTTTCTGAATCTGTCTAACCCTGTTAGAATTTTATAAGTTTCTATGAGATCCCCTCTCACTCTTCTAAACCCCAGTGAATATGACAGACCTGCCATCCCAGGAATCAGCCTGCTAAACCTTCGCTGTGCTCCCTCTATGGCAAGGACATCCTTCCTCAGATAAGGACACCAAAACTGCACACAATACTCCAGGTGTGTCCTCACCAACACCCTCTACAATTGCAGCAAAACATCCCTATTCCTATACTCAAATCCTCTCGCTATGAAGGCCAACATACCATTTGCCGTCTTTACTGCCTGCTGTACCTGCGCGCTTACTTTCAGCAACTGATGCACGAGGACTCCAAGGTCAAATCAAATCAAGAACTCTGTCTTCCTATTTTTGCTACTGAAGTGGAAACCTCACATTTATCCACATTATCCTGCATCTGCCATGCACCTGCCCACACACTCAGCCTGTCCAAATCACACTGAAACATCTCTGTATCCTCCTCACAGCTCACCCCCCACCCAACTTTGTATCATGTGCAAATTTGAAGATAATACATTCAGTTCCCTCTTCCAAATCATTAATATATAATGTGAACAGTTGGTGTCCTGGCACAGATCCCTGCGGTACCCCACTAGTCACTGACTGCCAATCAGAAAAAGACCCATTTATGCCAACTCTTTGCTTCCTGTCTCCTAACCAGCTTTCTATCCATCTCAAGGCATTACCCATCTCAAGACGCAGAATGATGGAGAGAACGAGGAAGAGGGAGTGAGGAAGAGAAAGTGGGAGAGAGAGCGAGAGCCTGACAGAGACAGAGAGTGAGAAGGAGCCTGAGGGATAGAGAGAGAGAGAGAGAGAGGGACAGAGAGAGATGGGGAGTGATGGAGAGAGAGGGACAATGGGAGAGAGGGAGAGAGAGATGAAGAGAAAGAGATAGTGAGAGAGGGAGAGTGAGAGATGGGGGAAGGGGGCAAAGGGGAGGGGGGGGGAGGAGCAGACAGAATGAGAGCATGAGAGAGAGACAGAGAGAAGGAGTCAGAGACAAACAGAAAATGAGAAGAGAGACTGAGACAGTGTGAGAGAGACACAGAGAGGGACTGAGGTAGAGAGAGATTGAGAGAGAGAGAGACAGAGAGTGAGAGACAGAGAGAGAGACAGACAGAGAGAGAGACAGAGAGAGAGAGAGACAGAGAGAGAGATTCAGAGAGAGAGACAGAGAGAGAGACAGACAGAGAGAGAGACAGACAGAGAGAGAGACAGAGAGAGAGATTCAGAGAGAGAGACAGAGAGAGATTCAGAGAGAGACACAGAGAGAGAAACAGAGAGAGAAAGACAGACAGAGAGAGAGAGAGGGAGAGTGAGAGAGGCAGTGGGAGAGAGAGAGAGAGGCAGTGGGAGAGAGGGAGAGGGGGAAACAGTGGAAGAGAGATCGAGAGCCTGAGGGAGACAGAGAGAGAAGGGGAGAGAGAGACAGAGAGAGAGGGAAGAGACACTAAGTCAATGAGAGAATGAAACAGAGAGAGAGAGAGAGATGAAAAGAAGAGAGACAGACAGTGAGAGTTAGAGCGAGACAGTGAGAGACAGCTAGAGAGAGAGGCTGAGACAGAGAAAGAGGGAGATGGAGACTGACAGAGAGAGAGATTGTGACACAGACAGAGAGAGAGAGACTGAGACAAAGAACAAAGAAAAGTACAGCACAGGAACAGGCCCTTCGGCCCTCCAAGCCTGTGCCGTTCATAATGCCCTAACTAAACTAAAAAAAAGCCTCCTGAGGTGGCATGGTGGCACAGTGGTTAAGCACTGCTGCCTCAAAGTGCCAGAGACCTGGGTTCAATTCCCAGCTGTCTGTGCAGAGTCTGCATGTTCTCCCCATGTCTGCGTGGGCTTTCTCCGGATGCTCCAGTTTCCTCCCGCAGTCTGAAAGAAGCACTGGTTGGGTGCATTGGCCGTGCTAAATTCTCCCTCAGTGTACCCGAACAGGCGCCGGAGTGTGGCCACTACGGGATTTTCACAATAACTTCATTACAGTGTGAATGTAAGCCTACTTGTGACCAATTAATAAACTTTAACTTTTTGTAATTGACACTTCCACCCTGGGAAAAAGCCTCTGACTATCCACCCTGTCTGTGCCCCTCATCATTCTGTAGACCTCTATCAGGTCTCCCCTCAGCTTCTGTCTTTCCAGTGAAAACAATCCCAGTTTATTCAACCTCTCCTCTCCTCGAGACCAGGAAACATCCTGGTGAACCTTCTTTGCACTGTCTCCAAAGCTTCCACATCCTTCTGGTAGTGTGGTTACCAGAACTGCACGCAATGCTCCAAATGCAGCCTAACCAAGGTTTTATATAGCTGCAACATGATTTGCCAACTCCTGTACTCAGTGCTCCGGCTGATGAAGGCAAGCATTCCATATGCCTTCTTAATCACCTTGGCCACCCGTGTTGCCACTTTTAGAGAACTATGGACCTGCACGCCCAGATCCTTCTGTATGTTAATATTCCGATAGGTTCTGCCATTTACAATATAATTCACACCGAAATTTGATTCTCCAAAATACATCACTTTGCATTTGTCCAGATTAAATTCCATTTGCCATTTCTGTGCCCAAGTCTCCAATCTATCTATATCCTGTTTTATCCTCTGACAATCCCCGGCACTAACAGCAACTCCACCAATCTTCGTGTCATCCGCAAACTTACTCATCAGACCCCCCACATTTTCCTCCAGATCATTTATATATACAACAAACAACAGAGGTCCCAGCACTGAACCCCACGGAACACCACTGCCGACAGATCTCCATTCTGAAAAACACCTTTCCACTGCTACTCTCTGTCTTCTATGGCCAAGCCAGTTCTGTATCCATCCAGCCAGCCCACCCCGAATCCCATTTGAATTTAGTTTTTGTACCAGTCTGCCATGTGGGACATTGTCAAACGACAGAGAGAGTGACTGAGACAGAGAGAGAGAAAGAGAGAGAGAGAGAGAGACTGAGACAGAGAGAGGGGGACAGAGAGAATGCAGGCCATTCAGCCCATCATGTGTGCGCCAGCTCTAAGGTACAGCAATGTATCTTGTCTCACTCCCCCACCTTCTCCCCGTAACCCTGCACATTCTTCTTTCACAGATAGCTATACATTTCCTCTATAATACCTCGATTGAAGCTTCCTCCACCAGACCCTACCCACTCACTGTTTGAAAAACCATTCCTCATGCTGCTGGATAGGCAGCCTTTAAAATTCATTTGATTAGAAACTGAGCATGGTTTCACCTGTATTAGCTCTTCTTCTGCATACCCAACCCTTCTCCAAAGCCCAGTTGTATTGGCCCTTTCCTCCCCGGGCACCTCCCTCTGTCAGGCCCCCATCTCCCAGCACCCTGTCTCCTTCCCACGCTGCCCCTCCCCCTCCCCTTGGCTGCTTTCCCCACAGTTCCCAACAGAAGTGAAACTGATGATGGGACTGACCTGAGCTTAAACAGGAGCTTCCCTCTTGCCGGTTCTGCTGTGTGCAGCCTCTTGGGGGGAATGTTCAAAACAACACGCAGTTTGATATCACCGTGTCCAGAAGTTGCTTGTGAGAAGAGATGTCAGTGTGTTAACAGGGAGGCACCCAAAGCCCATTAACCCTATCAGGGAGAGTGCAGGGAGCCAGAGGGTGGAGGCAGATCTGATCTCTGATCCCTCTTCAATACCGCGTATCCGATTAGAGATGTACATTCAGAGAAATGAGGCAAGGTTTGGGGACGGGATTATGGGAGCAGGCCATTCAGCACTGTGGCTCCAAAACCAAGCCAACACACACAGTGCTGCACCACAGTCCCTGTGTCACTGTTCAGAGTTATCAGGGTCACTCGCTGTAGAACATTACAGAGCCACTATTTATTCAGAGTAAGGGTCACTCACTGTGTAGCTGTACAGAGTCACTGTTTATTCAGCAGGGTAAGGATCACTCACTGTGTAACTGTACAGAGTCACTGTTTATTCAGCAGGGTAAGGATCACTCACTGTGTAACTGTACAGAGTCACTGTTTATTCAGCAGGGTAAGGATCACTCACTGTGTAACTGTACAAAGTCACTGTTTATTCAGCAGGGTAAGGGTCACTCACTGTGTAACTGTACAGAGTCACTGTTTATTCAGCAGGGTAAGGATCACTCACTGTGTAACTGTACAGAGTCACTGTTTATTCAGCAGGGTAAGGATCACTCTGTGTAACTGTACAGAGTCACTGTTTATTCAGCAGGGTAAGGATCACTCACTGTGTAACTGTACAGAGTCACTGTTTATTCAGCAGGGTAAGGATCACTCACTGTGTAACTGTACAAAGTCACTGTTTATTCAGCAGGGTAAGGGTCACTCACTGTGTAACTGTACAGAGTCACTGTTTATTCAGCAGGGTAAGGATCACTCACTGTGTAACTGTACAGAGTCACTGTTTATTCAGCAGGGTAAGGATCACTCTGTGTAACTGTACAGAGTCACTGTTTATTCAGCAGGGTAAGGATCACTCACTGTGTAACTGTACAGAGTCACTGTTTATTCAGCAGGGTAAGGATCACTCACTGTAACTGTAGAGTCACTGTTTATTCAGCAGGGTAAGGATCACTCACTGTGTAACTGTACAGAGTCACTGTTTATTCAGCAGGGTAAGGATCACTCACTGTGTAACTGTACAGAGTCACTGTTTATTCAGGGTAAGGATCACTCACTGTGTAACTGTACAGAGTCACTGTTTATTCAGCAGGGTAAGGATCACTCACTGTGTAACTGTACAGAGTCACTGTTTATTCAGCAGGGTAAGGATCACTCACTGTAACTGTACAGAGTCACTGTTTATTCAGCAGGGTAAGGATCACTCACTGTGTAACTGTACAGAGTCACTGTTTATTCAGCAGGGTAAGGATCACTCACTGTGTAAATGTACAGAGTCACTGTTTATTCAGGGTAAGGGTCACTCAGTGTGTAACTGTACAGAGTCACTGTTTATTCAGCAGGGTAAGGATCACTCACTGTGTAAATGTACAGAGTCACTGTTTATTCAGGGTAAGGGTCACTCAGTGTGTAACTGTACAGAGTCACTGTTTATTCAGCAGGGTAAGGATCACTCACTGTGTAACTGTACAGAGTCACTGTTTATTCAGGGTAAGGGTCACTCACTGTGTAAATGTACAGAGCCACTGTTTATTCAGCAGGGTAAGGATCACTCACTGTGTAAATGTACAGAGTCACTGTTTATTCAGGGTAAGGGTCACTCAGTGTGTAACTGTACAGAGTCACTGTTTATTCAGCAGGGTAAGGATCACTCACTGTGTAAATGTACAGAGTCACTGTTTATTCAGGGTAAGGGTCACTCACTGTGTAAATGTACAGAGTCACTGTTTATTCAGGGTAAGGGTCACTCAGTGTGTAACTGTACAGAGTCACTGTTTATTCAGCAGGGTAAGGATCACTCACTGTGTAAATGTACAGAGTCACTGTTTATTCAGGGTAAGGGTCACTCACTGTGTAAATGTACAGAGTCACTGTTTATTCAGGGTAAGGGTCACTCACTGTGTAACTGTACAGAGTCACTGTTTATTCAGGGTAAGGATCACTCACTGTGTAACTGTACAGAGTAACTGTTTATTCAGCAGGGTAAGGATCACTCACTGTGTAACTGTACAGAGTCACTGTTTATTCAGCAGGGTAAGGATCACTCACTGTGTAAATGTACAGAGTCACTGTTTATTCAGGGTAAGGATCACTCACTGTGTAACTGTACAGAGTAACTGTTTATTCAGCAGGGTAAGGATCACTCACTGTAACTGTACACAGTCACTGTTTATTCAGCAGGGTAAGGGTCGCTCACTGTGTAACTGTACAGAGTCACTGTTTATTCAGGGTAAGGATCACTCACTGTAACTGTACAGAGTCACTGTGTATTCAGCAGGGTAAGGGTCACTCAGTGTGTAACTGTACAGAGTCACTGTTTATTCAGGGTAAGGATCACTCACCGTGTAACTGTACAGAATCACTGTTTATTCAGCAGGGTAAGGATCACTCACTGTGTAACTGTACAGAGTCACTGTTTATTCAGCAGGGTAAGGATCACTCACTGTGTAACTGTACAGAGTCACTGGTTATTCAGCAGGGTAAGGATCACTCGCTGTGTAACTGTACAGAGTCACTGTTTATTCAGGGTAAGGATCACTCACTGTGTAACTGTACAGAGTCACTGTTTATTCAGCAGGGTAAGGATCACTCACTGTGTAACTGTACAGAGTCACTGTTTATTCAGGGTAAGGATCACTCACTGTGTAACTGTACAGAGTCACTGTTTATTCAGCAGGGTAAGGATCACTCACTGTGTAACTGTACAGAGTCACTGTTTATTCAGCAGGGTAAGGATCACTCGCTGTGTAACTGTACAGAGTCACTGTTTATTCAGGGTAAGGATCACTCACTGTGTAACTGTACAGAATCACTGTTTATTCAGCAGGGTAAGGATCACTCACTGTGTAACTGTACAGAGTCACTGTTTATTCAGGGTAAGGATCACTCACTGTGTAACTGTACAGAGTCACTGTTTATTCAACAGGGTAAGGATCACTCACTGTGTAACTGTACTGAGTCACTGTTTATTCAGGGTATGGATCACTCACTGTGTAACTGTACAGACGGTAAGAAGTTTAACAACACCAGGTTAAAGTCCAACAGGTTTATTTGGTAGCAAAAGCCACACAAGCTTTCGAGGCTCTAAGCCCCTTCTTCAGGTGAGTGGGAATTCTGTTCACAAACAGGGCATATAAAGACACAAACTCAATTTACATGAATAAAGGTTGGAATGCGAATATTTACAGCTAATCAAGTCTTTAAGATGCAAACAATGGGAGTGGAGAGAGCATCAAGACAGGCTAAAGAGATGTGTATTGTCTCCAGACAGGACAGCCAGTGAGACTCTGCAGGTCCAGGCAGGCTGTGGGGGTTACAAATAGTGTGACATGAACCCAATATCCCGGTTGAGGCTGTCCTCGTGTGTGCGGAACTTGGCTATCAGTTTCTGCTCAGCGACTCTGCGCTGTCGTGTGTCGTGAAGGCCGCCTTGGAAAACGCTTACCCGAATATCAGAGGCCGAATGCCTGTGACCGCTGAAGTGCTCCCCAACAGGAAGAGAACAGTCTTGCCTGGTGATTGTCGAGCGGTGTTCATTCATCCGTTGTCGCAGCGTCTGCATGGTTTCCCCAATGTACCATGCCTCGGGACATCCTTTCCTGCAGCGTATCAGGTAGACAATGTTGGCCGAGTTGCAAGAGTAGGTACCGTGTACCTGGTAGATGGTGTTCTCACATGAGATGATGGCATCCGTGTCGATGATCCGGCACGTCTTGCAGAGGTTGCTGTGGCAGGGTTGTGTGGTGTCGTGGTCACTGTTCTCCTGAGGCTGTCCGCAGCAAACTACCCAGCCTTCAGGAGAACAGTGACCACGGCACCACACAACCCTGCCACAGCAACCTCTGCAAGACGTGCCGGATCATCGACACAGATGCCATCATCTCACGTGAGAACACCATCCACCAGGTACACGGTACATACTCTTGCAACTCGGCCAACGTTGTCGATCCGATACGCTGCAGGAAAGGATGTCCCGAGGCATGGTACATTGGGGAAACTATGCAGACGCTGCGACAACGGATGAATGAACACCGCTCGACAATCACCAGGCAAGACTGTTCTCTTCCTGTGGGGGAGCACTTCAGCGGTCACGGGCATTTGGCCTCTGATATTCGGGTAAGCGTTCTCCAAGGCGGCCTTCACGACACACGACAGCGCAGAGTCACTGAGCAGAAACTGATAGCCAAGTTCCGCACACACGAGGACAGCCTCAACCGGGATATTGGGTTCATGTCACACTATTTGTAACCCCCACAGCCTGCCTGGACCTGCAGAGTCTCACTGGCTGTCCTGTCTGGAGACAATACACATCTCTTTAGCCTGTCTTGATGCTCTCTCCACTCACATTGTTTGCATCTTAAAGACTTGATTAGCTGTAAATATTCGCATTCCAACCATTATTCATGTAAATTGAGTTTGTGTCTTTATATGCCCTGTTTGTGAACAGAATTCCCACTCACCTGAAGAAAGAGCTTAAGGCTCCGAAAGCTTGTGTGGCTTTTGCTACCAAATAAACCTGTCGGACTTTAACCTGGTGTTGTTAAACTTCTTACTGTGTTTACCCCAGTCCAACGCCGGCATCTCCACATCATAACTGTACAGAGTCACTGTTCATTCAGGGTAAGGATCACTCACTGTGTAACTGTATAGAATCACTGTTCATTCAGCAGGGTAAGGATCACTCACTGTGTAACTGTACAGAATCACTGTTTATTCAGGGTAAGGATCACTCACTGTGTAACTGTACAGAGTCACTGTTTATTCAGCAGGGTAAGGATCACTCACTGTGTAACTGTGCAGAGTCACTGTTTATTCAGGGTAAGGATCACTCACTGTGTAACTGTACAGAGTCACTGTTTATTCAGCAGGGTAAGGATCACTCACTGTGTAACTGTACAGAGTCACTGTTTATTCAGCAGGGTAAGGATCACTCACTGTGTAACTGTACAGAGTCACTGTTTATTCAGCAGGGTAAGGATCACTCACTGTGTAACTGTACAGAGTCACTGTTTATTCAGCAGGGTAAGGATCACTCACTGTGTAACTGTACAGAGTCACTGTTTATTCTGCAGGGTAAGGGTCACTCACTGTGTAACTGTACAGAGTCACTGTTTATTCAGCAGGGTAAGGATCACACACTGTAACTGTACAGAGTCCCTGTTTATTCAGGGTAAGGATCACTCACTGTGTAACTGTACAGAGTCACTGTTTATTCAGGGTAAGGATCACTCACTGTGTAACTGTACAGAGTCACTGTTTATTCAGCAGGGTAAGGATCACTCACTGTGTAACTGCACAGAGTCACTGTTTATTCAGGGTAAGGGTCACTCAGTGTGTAACTGTACAGAGTCACTGTTTATTCAGCAGGGTAAGGATCACTCACTGTGTAAATGTACAGAGTCACTGTTTATTCAGGGTAAGGGTCACTCACTGTGTAAATGTACAGAGTCACTGTTTATTCAGGGTAAGGGTCACTCAGTGTGTAACTGTACAGAGTCACTGTTTATTCAGCAGGGTAAGGATCACTCACTGTGTAAATGTACAGAGTCACTGTTTATTCAGGGTAAGGGTCACTCACTGTGTAAATGTACAGAGTCACTGTTTATTCAGGGTAAGGGTCACTCACTGTGTAACTGTACAGAGTCACTGTTTATTCAGGGTAAGGATCACTCACTGTGTAACTGTACAGAGTAACTGTTTATTCAGCAGGGTAAGGATCACTCACTGTGTAACTGTACAGAGTCACTGTTTATTCAGCAGGGTAAGGATCACTCACTGTGTAAATGTACAGAGTCACTGTTTATTCAGGGTAAGGATCACTCACTGTGTAACTGTACAGAGTAACTGTTTATTCAGCAGGGTAAGGATCACTCACTGTAACTGTACACAGTCACTGTTTATTCAGCAGGGTAAGGGTCGCTCACTGTGTAACTGTACAGAGTCACTGTTTATTCAGGGTAAGGATCACTCACTGTAACTGTACAGAGTCACTGTGTATTCAGCAGGGTAAGGGTCACTCAGTGTGTAACTGTACAGAGTCACTGTTTATTCAGGGTAAGGATCACTCACCGTGTAACTGTACAGAATCACTGTTTATTCAGCAGGGTAAGGATCACTCACTGTGTAACTGTACAGAGTCACTGTTTATTCAGCAGGGTAAGGATCACTCACTGTGTAACTGTACAGAGTCACTGGTTATTCAGCAGGGTAAGGATCACTCGCTGTGTAACTGTACAGAGTCACTGTTTATTCAGGGTAAGGATCACTCACTGTGTAACTGTACAGAGTCACTGTTTATTCAGCAGGGTAAGGATCACTCACTGTGTAACTGTACAGAGTCACTGTTTATTCAGGGTAAGGATCACTCACTGTGTAACTGTACAGAGTCACTGTTTATTCAGCAGGGTAAGGATCACTCACTGTGTAACTGTACAGAGTCACTGTTTATTCAGCAGGGTAAGGATCACTCGCTGTGTAACTGTACAGAGTCACTGTTTATTCAGGGTAAGGATCACTCACTGTGTAACTGTACAGAATCACTGTTTATTCAGCAGGGTAAGGATCACTCACTGTGTAACTGTACAGAGTCACTGTTTATTCAGGGTAAGGATCACTCACTGTGTAACTGTACAGAGTCACTGTTTATTCAACAGGGTAAGGATCACTCACTGTGTAACTGTACTGAGTCACTGTTTATTCAGGGTATGGATCACTCACTGTGTAACTGTACAGACGGTAAGAAGTTTAACAACACCAGGTTAAAGTCCAACAGGTTTATTTGGTAGCAAAAGCCACACAAGCTTTCGAGGCTCTAAGCCCCTTCTTCAGGTGAGTGGGAATTCTGTTCACAAACAGGGCATATAAAGACACAAACTCAATTTACATGAATAAAGGTTGGAATGCGAATATTTACAGCTAATCAAGTCTTTAAGATGCAAACAATGGGAGTGGAGAGAGCATCAAGACAGGCTAAAGAGATGTGTATTGTCTCCAGACAGGACAGCCAGTGAGACTCTGCAGGTCCAGGCAGGCTGTGGGGGTTACAAATAGTGTGACATGAACCCAATATCCCGGTTGAGGCTGTCCTCGTGTGTGCGGAACTTGGCTATCAGTTTCTGCTCAGCGACTCTGCGCTGTCGTGTGTCGTGAAGGCCGCCTTGGAAAACGCTTACCCGAATATCAGAGGCCGAATGCCTGTGACCGCTGAAGTGCTCCCCAACAGGAAGAGAACAGTCTTGCCTGGTGATTGTCGAGCGGTGTTCATTCATCCGTTGTCGCAGCGTCTGCATGGTTTCCCCAATGTACCATGCCTCGGGACATCCTTTCCTGCAGCGTATCAGGTAGACAATGTTGGCCGAGTTGCAAGAGTAGGTACCGTGTACCTGGTAGATGGTGTTCTCACATGAGATGATGGCATCCGTGTCGATGATCCGGCACGTCTTGCAGAGGTTGCTGTGGCAGGGTTGTGTGGTGTCGTGGTCACTGTTCTCCTGAGGCTGTCCGCAGCAAACTACCCAGCCTTCAGGAGAACAGTGACCACGGCACCACACAACCCTGCCACAGCAACCTCTGCAAGACGTGCCGGATCATCGACACAGATGCCATCATCTCACGTGAGAACACCATCCACCAGGTACACGGTACATACTCTTGCAACTCGGCCAACGTTGTCGATCCGATACGCTGCAGGAAAGGATGTCCCGAGGCATGGTACATTGGGGAAACTATGCAGACGCTGCGACAACGGATGAATGAACACCGCTCGACAATCACCAGGCAAGACTGTTCTCTTCCTGTGGGGGAGCACTTCAGCGGTCACGGGCATTTGGCCTCTGATATTCGGGTAAGCGTTCTCCAAGGCGGCCTTCACGACACACGACAGCGCAGAGTCACTGAGCAGAAACTGATAGCCAAGTTCCGCACACACGAGGACAGCCTCAACCGGGATATTGGGTTCATGTCACACTATTTGTAACCCCCACAGCCTGCCTGGACCTGCAGAGTCTCACTGGCTGTCCTGTCTGGAGACAATACACATCTCTTTAGCCTGTCTTGATGCTCTCTCCACTCACATTGTTTGCATCTTAAAGACTTGATTAGCTGTAAATATTCGCATTCCAACCATTATTCATGTAAATTGAGTTTGTGTCTTTATATGCCCTGTTTGTGAACAGAATTCCCACTCACCTGAAGAAAGAGCTTAAGGCTCCGAAAGCTTGTGTGGCTTTTGCTACCAAATAAACCTGTCGGACTTTAACCTGGTGTTGTTAAACTTCTTACTGTGTTTACCCCAGTCCAACGCCGGCATCTCCACATCATAACTGTACAGAGTCACTGTTCATTCAGGGTAAGGATCACTCACTGTGTAACTGTATAGAATCACTGTTCATTCAGCAGGGTAAGGATCACTCACTGTGTAACTGTACAGAATCACTGTTTATTCAGGGTAAGGATCACTCACTGTGTAACTGTACAGAGTCACTGTTTATTCAGCAGGGTAAGGATCACTCACTGTGTAACTGTGCAGAGTCACTGTTTATTCAGGGTAAGGATCACTCACTGTGTAACTGTACAGAGTCACTGTTTATTCAGCAGGGTAAGGATCACTCACTGTGTAACTGTACAGAGTCACTGTTTATTCAGCAGGGTAAGGATCACTCACTGTGTAACTGTACAGAGTCACTGTTTATTCAGCAGGGTAAGGATCACTCACTGTGTAACTGTACAGAGTCACTGTTTATTCAGCAGGGTAAGGATCACTCACTGTGTAACTGTACAGAGTCACTGTTTATTCTGCAGGGTAAGGGTCACTCACTGTGTAACTGTACAGAGTCACTGTTTATTCAGCAGGGTAAGGATCACACACTGTAACTGTACAGAGTCCCTGTTTATTCAGGGTAAGGATCACTCACTGTGTAACTGTACAGAGTCACTGTTTATTCAGGGTAAGGATCACTCACTGTGTAACTGTACAGAGTCACTGTTTATTCAGCAGGGTAAGGATCACTCACTGTGTAACTGTACAGAGTCACTGTTTATTCAGGGTAAGGATCACTCACTGTGTAACTGTACAGAGTCACTGTTTATTCAGCAGGGTAAGGATCACTCACTGTGTAACTGTACAGAGTCACTGTTTATTCAGCAGGGTAAGGATCACTCGCTGTGTAACTGTACAGAGTCACTGTTTATTCAGGGTAAGGATCACTCACTGTGTAACTGTACAGAATCACTGTTTATTCAGCAGGGTAAGGATCACTCACTGTGTAACTGTACAGAGTCACTGTTTATTCAGGGTAAGGATCACTCACTGTGTAACTGTACAGAGTCACTGTTTATTCAACAGGGTAAGGATCACTCACTGTGTAACTGTACTGAGTCACTGTTTATTCAGGGTATGGATCACTCACTGTGTAACTGTACAGACGGTAAGAAGTTTAACAACACCAGGTTAAAGTCCAACAGGTTTATTTGGTAGCAAAAGCCACACAAGCTTTCGAGGCTCTAAGCCCCTTCTTCAGGTGAGTGGGAATTCTGTTCACAAACAGGGCATATAAAGACACAAACTCAATTTACATGAATAAAGGTTGGAATGCGAATATTTACAGCTAATCAAGTCTTTAAGATGCAAACAATGGGAGTGGAGAGAGCATCAAGACAGGCTAAAGAGATGTGTATTGTCTCCAGACAGGACAGCCAGTGAGACTCTGCAGGTCCAGGCAGGCTGTGGGGGTTACAAATAGTGTGACATGAACCCAATATCCCGGTTGAGGCTGTCCTCGTGTGTGCGGAACTTGGCTATCAGTTTCTGCTCAGCGACTCTGCGCTGTCGTGTGTCGTGAAGGCCGCCTTGGAAAACGCTTACCCGAATATCAGAGGCCGAATGCCTGTGACCGCTGAAGTGCTCCCCAACAGGAAGAGAACAGTCTTGCCTGGTGATTGTCGAGCGGTGTTCATTCATCCGTTGTCGCAGCGTCTGCATGGTTTCCCCAATGTACCATGCCTCGGGACATCCTTTCCTGCAGCGTATCAGGTAGACAATGTTGGCCGAGTTGCAAGAGTAGGTACCGTGTACCTGGTAGATGGTGTTCTCACATGAGATGATGGCATCCGTGTCGATGATCCGGCACGTCTTGCAGAGGTTGCTGTGGCAGGGTTGTGTGGTGTCGTGGTCACTGTTCTCCTGAGGCTGTCCGCAGCAAACTACCCAGCCTTCAGGAGAACAGTGACCACGGCACCACACAACCCTGCCACAGCAACCTCTGCAAGACGTGCCGGATCATCGACACAGATGCCATCATCTCACGTGAGAACACCATCCACCAGGTACACGGTACATACTCTTGCAACTCGGCCAACGTTGTCGATCCGATACGCTGCAGGAAAGGATGTCCCGAGGCATGGTACATTGGGGAAACTATGCAGACGCTGCGACAACGGATGAATGAACACCGCTCGACAATCACCAGGCAAGACTGTTCTCTTCCTGTGGGGGAGCACTTCAGCGGTCACGGGCATTTGGCCTCTGATATTCGGGTAAGCGTTCTCCAAGGCGGCCTTCACGACACACGACAGCGCAGAGTCACTGAGCAGAAACTGATAGCCAAGTTCCGCACACACGAGGACAGCCTCAACCGGGATATTGGGTTCATGTCACACTATTTGTAACCCCCACAGCCTGCCTGGACCTGCAGAGTCTCACTGGCTGTCCTGTCTGGAGACAATACACATCTCTTTAGCCTGTCTTGATGCTCTCTCCACTCACATTGTTTGCATCTTAAAGACTTGATTAGCTGTAAATATTCGCATTCCAACCATTATTCATGTAAATTGAGTTTGTGTCTTTATATGCCCTGTTTGTGAACAGAATTCCCACTCACCTGAAGAAAGAGCTTAAGGCTCCGAAAGCTTGTGTGGCTTTTGCTACCAAATAAACCTGTCGGACTTTAACCTGGTGTTGTTAAACTTCTTACTGTGTTTACCCCAGTCCAACGCCGGCATCTCCACATCATAACTGTACAGAGTCACTGTTCATTCAGGGTAAGGATCACTCACTGTGTAACTGTATAGAATCACTGTTCATTCAGCAGGGTAAGGATCACTCACTGTGTAACTGTACAGAATCACTGTTTATTCAGGGTAAGGATCACTCACTGTGTAACTGTACAGAGTCACTGTTTATTCAGCAGGGTAAGGATCACTCACTGTGTAACTGTGCAGAGTCACTGTTTATTCAGGGTAAGGATCACTCACTGTGTAACTGTACAGAGTCACTGTTTATTCAGCAGGGTAAGGATCACTCACTGTGTAACTGTACAGAGTCACTGTTTATTCAGCAGGGTAAGGATCACTCACTGTGTAACTGTACAGAGTCACTGTTTATTCAGCAGGGTAAGGATCACTCACTGTGTAACTGTACAGAGTCACTGTTTATTCAGCAGGGTAAGGATCACTCACTGTGTAACTGTACAGAGTCACTGTTTATTCTGCAGGGTAAGGGTCACTCACTGTGTAACTGTACAGAGTCACTGTTTATTCAGCAGGGTAAGGATCACACACTGTAACTGTACAGAGTCCCTGTTTATTCAGGGTAAGGATCACTCACTGTGTAACTGTACAGAGTCACTGTTTATTCAGGGTAAGGATCACTCACTGTGTAACTGTACAGAGTCACTGTTTATTCAGCAGGGTAAGGATCACTCACTGTGTAACTGCACAGAGTCACTGTTTATTCAGGGTAAGGGTCACTCACTGTGTAACTGTATAGAGTCACTGTTTATTCAGCAGGGTAAGGATCACTCACTGTGTAACTGTACAGAGTCACTGTTTATTCAGCAGGGTAAGGATCACTCACTGTGTAACTGTACAGAGTCACTGTTTATTCAGGGTAAGGATCACTCACTGTGTAAATGTACAGAGTCACTGTTTATTCAGCAGGGTAAGGATCACTCACTGTGTAACTGTACAGAGTCACTGTTTATTCAGGGTAAGGATCACTCACTGTGTAACTGTACAGAGTCACTGGTTATTCAGGGTAAGGATCACTCACTGTGTAACTGTACAGAGTCACTGTTTATTTAGGGTAAAGATCACTCACTGTGTAACTGTACAGAGTCACTGTTTATTAAGGGTAAGGATCACTCACTGTGTAACTGTACAGAGTCACTGTTTATTCAGCAGGGTAAGGATCACTCACTATGTAACTGTACAGAGTCACTGTTTATTCAGCAGGGTAAGGATCACTCACTGTGTAACTGTACAGAGTCACTGTTTATTAAGGGTAAGGATCACTCACTGTGTAACTGTACAGAGTCACTGTTTATTCAGCAGGGTAAAGATCACTCACTGTGTAACTGTACAGAGTCACTGGTTATTCAGGGTAAGGATCACTCACTGTGTAACTGTACAGAGTCACTGTTTATTCAGGGTAAGGATCACTCACTGTGTAACTGTACAGAGTCACTGTTTATTCAGCAGGGTAAGGATCACTCACTGTGTAACTGTACAGAGTCACTGTTTATTAAGGGTAAGGATCACTCACTGTGTAACTGTACAGAGTCACTGTTTATTCCGGGTAGAGTCATAGAGGTTTACAGCATGGAAACAGGGCCTTTGGCCCAACTTGTCCATGCCACCCTTTTTTTTTTAAAAGCCCTAAAATAATTCCAATTGCCCGCATTTGGCCCATGTCCCTCTACACCCATCGTACCCATGTAACTATCTAAATGCTTTTTAAAAGATAAAATTGTACCCCTCTCTACTACTACCTCTGGCAGCTTGTTCCAGACACTCACAACCCTCTGTGTGAAAAAATTCCCCCTCTGGACACTTTTGTATCTCTCCCCTCTCACCTTAAACCTATGCCCTCTAGTTTTAGACTCCCCTCCCTTTGCGAAAAGATATTGACTATCTACCTTGTCTATGCCCCTCATTATTTTATATCCCTCTATAAGGTCACCCCTCAGCCTCCTACGCTCCAAGGAAAAAAGTCCCAGTCTATTCAACCTCTCCTTATAACTCAATCCATCAAGTCCCGGTAGCATCCGAGTAAATCTTTTCTGCACTCTTTCTAGTTTAATAATATCCTTTCTATAATAGGGAGACCAGAATTGCACACAGTATTCCAAGTGTGGCCTTACCAATGTCTTGTACAACTTCAACAAGACAAAGAACAAAGAACAATACAGCACAGGAACAGACCCTTCGGCCCTCCAAGCCCGCGCCGCTCCCTGGTCTAAACTAGACCATTCTTTTGTATTCCTCCATTCCCACTCCGTTCATGTGGCTACCTAGATAAGTCTTAAACGTTCCCAGTGTGTCCGCCTCCACCACCTTGCCCGGCAGCGCATTCCAGGCCCCCACCACCCTCTGTGTAAAATATGTCCTTCTGATATCTGTGTTAAACCTCCCCCCCTTCACCTTGAACCTATGACCCCTCGTGAACGTCACCACCGACCTGGGGAAAAGCTTCCCACTGTTCACCCTAGCTATGCCTTTCATAATGTTATACACCTCTATTAAGTCTCCCCTCATCCTCCGTCTTTCCAAGGAGAACAACCCCAGTTTACCCAATCTCTCCTCATAACTAAGTCCCTCCATACCAGGCAACATCCTGGTAAACCTCCTCTGTACTCTCTCCAAAGCCTCCACATCCTTCTGGTAGTGTGGCGACCAGAACTGGATGCAGTATTCCAAATGCGGCCGAACCAACGTTCTATACATCTGCAACATCAGACCCCAACTTTTATACTCTATGCCCCGTCATATAAAGGCAAGCATGCCATATGCCTTCTTCACCACCTTCCCCACCTGTGATGTCACCTTCAAGGATCTGTGGACTTGCACACGCAGGTCCCTCTGCGTATCTACACCCTTTATGGTTCTGCCATTTATCGTATAGCTCCTCCCTACATTATTTCTACCAAAATGCATCACTTCGCATTTATCAGGATTGAACTCCACCTGCCATTTCTTTGCCCAAATTTCCAGCCTATCTATATCCTTCTGTAGCCTCTGACAATGCTCCTCACTATCTGCAAGTCCTGCCAATTTTGAGTCGTCCGCAAACTTACTGATCACCCCAGTTACACCTTCTTCCAGATCGTTTATATAAATCACAAACAACAGAGGTCCCAATACAGAGCCCTGCGGAACACCACTAGTCACAGGCCTCCTGCCGAAAAAAGACCCTTCCACTACCACCCTCTGTCTTCTGTGACCAAACCAGTTCTCCACCCATCGAGCCACCTCCCCCTTTATCCCATGAAATCCAACCTTTTGCACCAGCCTACCATGAGGGACTTTGTCAAACGCTTTACTAAAGTCCATATAGACGACATCCACGGCCCTTCCCTCGTCAACCATTCTAGTCAGTTCTTCAAAAAACTCCACCAGGTTAGTGAGGCATGACCTCCCTCTCACAAAACCATGCTGACTATCGTTAATGAGTTTATTCCTTTCTCAATGCACATACATCCTATCTCTAAGAATCTTCTCCAACAACTTCCCCACCACGGACGTCAGGCTCACCGGCCTATAATTACTCGGGTTATCCTTCCTACCCTTCTTAAATAACGGGACCACATTAGCTATCCTCCAATCCTCTGGGACCTCACCTGTGTCCAGTGACGCGACAAAGATTTGTGTCATTGGCCCAGCGATTTCATCTCTCGTCTCCCTGAGCAGCCTTGGATAGATTACATCAGGCCCTGGGGATTTGTCAGTCTTTATATTCTCTAACAAACCTAACACTTCCTCCCTTGTAATGGAGATTTTCTCCAACGGTTCAACACTCCCCTCCGAGACACTCCCAGTCAACACATCCCTCTCTTTTGTGAATACCGACGCAAAGTATTCATTTAGGATCCCCTCTACTTAGAACATAGAACATAGAACAGTACAGCACAGAACAGGCCCTTCAGCCCACGATGTTGTGCCGAGCTTTATCTGAAACCATGATCAAGCTATCCCACTCCCTATCATACTGGTGTGCTCCATGTGCCTATCCAATAACCGCTTAAATGTTCCTAAAGTGTCTGACTCCACTATCACCGCACCCCAACCACTCTCTGCGTAAAGAACCTACCTCTGATATCCTTCCTATATCTCCCACCATGAACCCTATAGTTATGCCCCCTTGTAATAGCTCCATCCACCCGAGGAAATAGTCTTTGAACATTCACTCTATCTATCCCCTTCATCATTTTATAAACCTCTATTAAGTCTCCCCTCAGCCTCCTCCGCTCCAGAGAGAACAGCCCTAGTTCCCTCAACCTTTCCTCATAAGACCTACCCTCCAACCAGGCAGCATCCTGGTAAATCTCCTCTGCACTCTTTCCAGCGCTTCCACATCCTTCTTATAGTGAGGTGACCAGAACTGCACACAATATTCCAAATGTGGTCTCACCAAGGTCCTGTACAGTTGCAGCATAACCCCACGGCTCTTAAACTCCAACCCCCTGTAAATAAAAGCTAACACACTATAGGCCTTCTTCACAGCTCTATCCACTTGAGTGGCAACCTTTAGAGATCTGTGGATATGGACCCCAAGATCTCTCTGTTCCTCCACAGTCTTCAGAACCCTACCTTTGACCCTGTAATCCACATTTAAATTAGTCCTACCAAAATGAATCACCTCACATTTGTCAGGGTTAAACTCCATCTGCCATTTTTCAGCCCAGCTTTGCATCCTATCTATGTCTCCTTGCAGTCTACAACAGCCCTCCACCTCATCCACTACGCCACCAATCTTGGTGTCATCAGCAAATTTACTGATCCACCCTTCAGCCCCCTCCTCTAAGTCATTTATAAAAATCACAAAGAGCAGAGGACCAAGCACTGATCCCTGTGGCACTCCACCAGCAACCTGCCTCCAATCCGAAAATTTTCCATCCACCACCACCCTCTGTCTTCGATCAGACAGCCAGTTACCTATCCAATCGGCCAACTTTCCCTCTAGCCCACACCTCCTCACTTTCATCATAAACCGACCATGGGGGACCTTATCAAACGCCTTACTGAAATCCATGTATATGACATCAACTGCCCTACCTTCATCAACACACTTAGTTACCTCCTCAAAAAATTCAATCAAATTTGTGAGGCACGACTTGCCCTTCATGAAACCATGCTGACTATCCCGGATTAATCTGCATCTTTCTAAATGGTCGTAAATCCCATCCCTCAGGACCTTTTCCATCAATTTACCAACCACCGAAGTTAGACTAACCGGTCTATAATTACCAGGGTAATTTCTATTCCCTTTCTTAAACAGAGGAACAACATTCGCCATTCTCCAGTCCTCTGGCACCATCCCTGTGGACAGCGAGGACCCAAAGATCAAAGCCAAAGGCTCTGCAATCTCATCCCTTGCCTCCCATAGAATCCTAGGATATATTTCATCAGGCCCAGGGGACTTATCGACCTTCAGTTTATTCAAAACTGCCAGTACATCCTCCCTCCAAACATCTATTTCTTTAATCCTGCCACCCAAGGACATTCCATAGCCCCTTTTTGCCCTCCGAAGCTCCTGTTTAAGCTCTTTCCTGCTGTCTTTGGTTCCTCAAGAGCGTTGTCTGTTTTCAATTTACTGAAATTTATGTATGCCTCCTTTTTCACTGAGCTCACAATCTCTCGTCATCCAGGGTTCCACAATCTTGCCATCTTTATCTTTCATTTTTGCAGGGACATACTTGTCCTGAATTGTTGACAACTAACTTTTAAAAGACTCCCACATATCGGATGTGGAATTACCCTCAAACAGCCGCCCCCCAGTCTACATTCCCCATTCTCATAGTTAGCCTTTCCCCAGTTTAGTACTTTCACTCTGGGATTACTTCTATCCTTTTCTACAAGTACCTTGAAACTTATAGAATTATGATCACTGTTCCCAAAATGGTTCCCCACTGAGACACCAATCACCTGTCCGACTCGTTTCCCAGAACCAGGTCTAAGATAGCCCCTTCCCAAGTTGGACTATCTACGTATTGCCTCAAGAAGCACTCTTGGGCACACTGAACAAACTCTGCCCCGTCCAAGCCCCCGGGCACTAAAGGAATCCCAGTCTATGTTGGGGAAGTTAAAATCACCCATCACAACAACCCTGTTGTTTTCACATCTTCCCATAATCTGCTGACATATCAGTTCCTCCACTTCACACTGGCTGTTGGGAGGTCTGTTATACAACCCCAACAGTGCGACTACACCGCTCCTGTTCCTGAGTTCTACCCATATGACCTCACTGCATGATCCCACCAAGGTGTCCTCCCTCCGTTTAGCTGTGACGTTCTCCCTAATCAGTAAAGCAACACCCCCACCTCTTTCCTCACCCTCTCTATTTCACCTGAAACATCTCAATCCTGGAATGCTGAGCTGCCAGACCTGCCTTTATTTTATCCAAGTCTCTGTAATTGCCACATCATCATGGTTCCATGTAGTAATCCAAGCTTTAAGTTCATCCATCTTGCCTGTCATGCTCCTTGCGTTAAAGCAAACGCACCTCAGACCACCCATCCTGTCATGTTTTGTACATAGAATCATAGAATCCTCCAATGCAAATGGAAGCCATTCGCCCCATCGAGTCTGCACCGAACACCATCCCCATAACCCGATACATTTACCCGAGCTAGTCCACCTGGTACTAAGGGGCAATTTACCATGGCCAATCCACCTAACCCGCACATCTTTGGAGTGTGGGACGAAACTGGAACACCGAGAGGAAACCCACGCAGACACGGGGGGAATGTGCAAACTTCACACAGACAGTGACCCGAGGCTGGAATTGAACCTGGGTCTCTGGTGCTGTGACTCAGCAGTGCTAACCATTGTCCCACTGTGCTGCCCCACTCTCCCTGTGTTTTATTTTTCACAGCCCTACTGGACCCGGTCACTGAGTTCTCCACAGTCTCTGTACACTGGCCGTTTTTGATTTTTGTCTTTGGACAAATCAAAACTCTGTTGCTGTACAGAGTCACTGTACAGCAACTCCACACAGACAGTGACCCGGCAGTGATACAGAGTTACTGTACAGAGTCACTGTGCAGAATCACTGTACAGAGTCACTGTACAGAGTCACTGTACAGAGTCACTGTACAGAGTCACTGTACGGAGTCACTGTACGGAGTCACTGTGCAGAGTCACTGTGCAGAGTCACTGTGCAGAGTCACTGTACAGAGTCACTGTACGGAGTCACTGTGCGGAGTCACTGTGCGGAGTCACTGTACAGAGTCACTGTGCAGAGTCACTATATAGAGTCACTGTACAGAGTCACTGTGCAGAGTCACTATATAGAGTCACTGTACAGAGTCACTGTGCAGAGTCACTGTAGAATCACTGTACAGAGTCACTGCGCAGAGTCACTGCGCAGAGTCACTGCGCAGAGTCACTGCGCAGAGTCACTGCGCAGACTCACTGCGCAGACTCACTGCGCAGACTCACTGCGCAGACTCACTGCGCAGACTCACTGCGCAGACTCACTGCGCAGACTCACTGCGCAGACTCACTGCGCAGACTCACTGCGCAGACTCACTGCGCAGACTCACTGCGCAGACTCACTGCGCAGACTCACTGCGCAGACTCACTGCGCAGACTCACTGCGCAGACTCACTGCGCAGACTCACTGCGCAGACTCACTGCGCAGAGTCACTGTATAGAGTCACTGTATAGAGTCACTGTACAGAGTCACTGTGCAGAGTCACTGTATAGAGTCACTGTATAGAGTCACTGTACAGAGTCACTGTGCAGAGTCACTGTATAGAGTCACTGTATAGAGTCACTGTGCAGAGTCACTGTATAGAGTCACTGTGCAGAGTCACTGCGCAGAGTCACTGTATAGAGTCACTGTATAGAGTCACTGTGCAGAGTCACTGTATAGAGTCACTGTGCAGAGTCACTGTGCAGAGTCACTGTATAGAGTCACTGTACAGAGTCACTGTATAGAGTCACTGTACAGAGTCACTGTGCAGAGTCACTGTAGAATCACTGCGCAGAGTCACTGCGCAGACTCACTGCGCAGAGTCACTGCGCAGACTCACTGCGCAGACTCACTGCGCAGACTCACTGCGCAGACTCACTGCGCAGACTCACTGTATAGAGTCACTGTATAGAGTCACTGTGCAGAGTCACTGTATAGAGTCACTGTATAGAGTCACTGTGCAGAGTCACTGTATAGAGTCACTGTATAGAGTCACTGCGCAGACTCACTGTATAGAGTCACTGTGCAGAGTCACTGTGCAGAGTCACTGTATAGAGTCACTGTACAGAGTCACTGTATAGAGTCACTGTACAGAGTCACTGTGCAGAGTCACTGTAGAATCACTGTACAGAGTCACTGCGCAGAGTCACTGCGCAGAGTCACTGCGCAGACTCACTGCGCAGACTCACTGCGCAGACTCACTGCGCAGACTCACTGCGCAGACTCACTGTATAGAGTCACTGTATAGAGTCACTGTGCAGAGTCACTGTATAGAGTCACTGTATAGAGTCACTGTGCAGAGTCACTGTATAGAGTCACTGTATAGAGTCACTGCGCAGACTCACTGTATAGAGTCACTGTGCAGAGTCACTGTGCAGAGTCACTGTATAGAGTCACTGTACAGAGTCACTGTATAGAGTCACTGTACAGAGTCACTGTGCAGAGTCACTGTAGAATCACTGTACAGAGTCACTGCGCAGAGTCACTGCGCAGAGTCACTGCGCAGAGTCACTGCGCAGAGTCACTGCGCAGAGTCACTGCGCAGAGTCACTGCGCAGACTCACTGCGCAGACTCACTGCGCAGACTCACTGCGCAGACTCACTGCGCAGACTCACTGCGCAGACTCACTGCGCAGACTCACTGCGCAGACTCACTGCGCAGACTCACTGCGCAGAGTCACTGCGCAGAGTCACTGCGCAGACTCACTGCGCAGACTCACTGCGCAGACTCACTGCGCAGACTCACTGCGCAGACTCACTGCGCAGACTCACTGCGCAGACTCACTGCGCAGACTCACTGCGCAGACTCACTGCGCAGAGTCACTGCGCAGTCACTGTATAGTGTCACTGTGCAGAGTCACTGTGCAGAGTCACTGTATAGAGTCACTGTGCAGAGTCACTGTGCAGAGTCACTGTGCAGAGTCACTGTGCAGAGTCACTATTTATTCAGGGTCAGAGTCTCTCACTATCTTATTGTGCAGAGTCACTGTACAGATTCACTGTACAGAGTCACTGTATCGAGTCAATGTGCAGAGTCACTATGCAGAGTCACTGTAGAATCACTGTACAGAGTCACTGTGCAGAGTCACTTATAGAATCATAGAAAACCTACAGTGCAGAAGGAGGCCATTCGGCCCATCGAGTCTGCACCGACCACAATCCCACCCAGGCCCTACCCCCACATATTTACCTGCTAATCCCTCTAACCTACCCATTTTAGGATTCTAAGGGGCAATTTTTAACCTGGCCAATCAACCTAACCTGCACATCTTTGGACTGTGCAGAGTCACTGTGCAGAGTCACTGTGCAGAGTCACTGTATAGAGTCACTGTGCAGAGTCACTGTGCAGAGTCACTGTATAGAGTCACTGTGCAGAGTCACTGTGCAGAGTCACTGTACAGAGTCACTGTGCAGAGTCACTGTACAGAGTCACTGTGCAGAGTCACTGTACAGAGTCACTGTGCAGAGTCACTGTGCAGAGTCACTGTGCAGAGTCACTGTGCAGAGTCACTGTGCAGAGTCACTGTACAGAGTCACTGTGCAGAGTCACTGTGCAGAGTCACTGTGCAGAGTCACTGTGCAGAGTCACTGTGCAGAGTCACTGTACAGAGTCACTGTGCAGAGTCACTGTACAGAGTCACTGTACGAGTCACTGTGCAGAGTCACTGTGCAGAGTCACTGTGCAGAGTCACTGTACGAGTCACTGTGCAGAGTCACTGTACAGAGTCACTGTGCAGAGTCACTGTGCAGAGTCACTGTATTGAGTCACTGTGCAGAGTCACTGTACAGAGTCACTGTGCAGAGTCACTGTACAGAGTCACTGTGCAGAGTCACTGTATTGAGTCACTGTGCAGAGTCACTGTACAGAGTCACTGTACAGAGTCACTGTGCAGAGTCACTGTGCAGAGTCACTGTATTGAGTCACTGTGCAGAGTCACTGTACGAGTCACTGTGCAGAGTCACTGTACAGAGTCACTGTGCAGAGTCACTGTACAGAGTCACTGTGCAGAGTCACTGTACAGAGTCACTGTACAGAGTCACTGTACAGAGTCACTGTGCAGAGTCACTGTACAGAGTCACTGTGCAGAGTCACTGTACAGAGTCACTGTGCAGAGTCACTGTACAGAGTCACTGTACAGAGTCACTGTGCAGAGTCACTGTGCAGAGTCACTGTGCAGAGTCACTGTGCAGAGTCACTGTACGAGTCACTGTGCAGAGTCACTGTACAGAGTCACTGTGCAGAGTCACTGTGCAGAGTCACTGTATTGAGTCACTGTACGAGTCACTGTGCAGAGTCACTGTGCAGAGTCACTGTGCAGAGTCACTGTTTATTCAGGGTGATAGTCACTGACTTTGTCACTTTTCCTGCTCAGTGCAATACATTCTCATGCCAACCAGGAGAAGACAATTGCAGGCCAGCGAATGTGCAATGTGACAGGATTAGTTGATGGAAGCCATCACTGCGCATTACAGGATTCAATTTCACATTCAGTTTGACGGTGAAATTTGCGGGTCAAAGACTTGTGTCCTAAACTTAAGTAAAGGGAATTGTGAGGTTATATAGACAGGGTTAACTAATGAGAACTGGGAAAGTGGGTTAAAATGTAGGACAGTAGAGAAACAGTAGCAGTCATCTTTGGAGATAGTTCCTAACTCTCAGCAAAGATATATTCCATTGAGAAAGAAAGATTGTATGAACAGCATGCCTGGGTAACTAAGTAAGTTAAGGATAGATTCAAATTGAATCTATCTTTACAAGTGAAAAAAGCACAGCAATATTGCCGAGATTTGTGGTGGTCCGAAGGGAAATATTCAGGAGGGAAAAATTAAAGTCTGAAAGAAAACTAGCGAGAAATATTAAAACAGATTGTAAGATTTTCTATCAGTATCTAAAAAGGGAAAGAGTAATTAAAGTGTGGAATGGTCTCTTATTAGAGGGTAATCATAGAAATCATAGAAACCCTACAGTGCAGAAGGAGGCCATTCGGCCCATCGAGTCTGCACCGACCACAATCCCACCCAGGCCCTACCCCCACATATTTTACCCGCTAATCCCTCTAACCTACGCATCCCAGGACTCTAAGGGGCAATTTTTTTTAACCTGGCCAATCCACCTAACCCGTTCATCTTTGGACTGTGGGAGGAAACCGGAGCACCCGGAGGAAACCCACGCAGACACGAGGAGAATGTGCAAACTCCACACAGACAGTGACCTGAGCAGGGAATCGAACCCGGAACCCTGGAGCTGTGAAGCAGCAGTGCTAACCACTGTGCTACCGTTTGGATCAAATTAAATTTAATAACCTTGTCCTGTTTATTTATTAGCTTTTTCAAGTTGTAATACCTTTTACTCCCCATTGAAATGTAACAGCTGAAAATCCAAACCCCTACTTATCTCCTAAAGCAAAGTTCTACCCACTGCTGGTTTACTTATCGAAACGTCACTTGGCCAAATCTCCTTCAAATGCATGCCTTTCAAACCCACACTCTTTTCATGTCTCAAACCTACCAGACATTCAATCACCAGCTTCATTCAATCATTTTCACACACAGAAAATCCACAAGCCTGCTTCACCGACATTGTGGATCCCAAAATATTTAACATAATAACATCTCTCATCACAGCAGGTATTTGAAGATTAAAATGGGAGATACTGAAGAGATGGAGAGAATTGGATGAGCACAGATATCTTGGCGTTTGTGTTGTTGGAGGAGATTACAGAGATATGGGAAGGTGAGGCCAGGGAGGGGTTTGAAAACAGGGATTAGAATTTTAAAATCAAGACATTGTTTAAGCAGGAGCCAATGTAGAATTGGCTAGCAGAACAGGACAGGGCACAAATTAAAACACAGGAGTGACGCTCGTGTACCTTTCAGAAATGTTTTTTAAAAATTATGTTCTCAGTTTGTGAGCTGGCCTTTTGGCTTCATTGTGGCACCAGCTGTCTGTTAAACACCCTTTTATTGCTGCCTCAATGGCTTAAATGGGGTTTTGTTTATTTTTACTCTGAGCCTCAGATATTTTCTGGGATCTTTAATGATCCATTGTAGGGGGAAGATTGATTGACAAGTCAAAGTCAGGTGGTTCCTCCCCAGAAGGGAGCGGCACAGTGGCACAGATTGGGACTCGCATACTGTTAAAGGTTTAGACGGGGTAGAGTTTGTAAAATGTGTTCAGGAGAATTTTCTACATCAGTATATAGAGGTGCCAACTAGCGAGGATGCGATATTGGATCTCCTATTGGGAAATGAGTTAGGGCAGGTGATGGATGTGAGTGTGAGGGAACACTTTGGATCCTGTGATCATAATGCCATTAGTTTCAACCTGATCGTGGATAAGGATAGATCTGGTCCTCGGGTTGAAGTTCTGAACTGGAAAAAGGCCAAATTTGATGAAATGAGAAGGGATCTGGGAAGTGTGGATTGGCACAGGCTGTTCTCTGGTAAGGATGTAAATGGAAAGTGGGAGGCCTTCAAAGGAGAAATTTTGAGAGTGCAGAGTTTGTATGTTCCTGTCAGGATTAAAGGCAAAGTAAATCGGAATAAGGAACCTTGGTTCTCGAGGGAGATTGTAACACTGATTAAGAGGAAGAGAGAGTTGTATGAAATGTACAGGCAGCAAGGAACAGATCAGATGCTCGAGGAGTATAAAAAGTGCAAGAAGCTCCTTAAGAGGGAAATCAGGAGGGCTAAAAGAAGACATGAGGCTGCTTTGGCAGACAAAGTGAAGGAAAATCCAAAAAGCTTCTATAGGTATGTTAGGAGCAAAAGGATAGCGAGGGATAAAATTGGTCCTCTTGAAGACCAGAGTGGTAGACTGTGTATGGAACCAAAAGAGATGGGGGAGATACTAAATGGTTTTTTGGCATCCGTATTTACTGAGGAAACGGGCATGGAGTCTACGGAAATAGGGCAAACAGGTAGGGAGGTCATGGAACCTTTACAGATTGAAGGGGAGGAGGTGCTCGCTGTCTTGAGGCAAATCAGAGTGGATAAATCCCCAGGACCAGACAGGGTACTCCCACGGACCTTGAGGGAAGCTAGTGTTGAACTTGCAGGGGCCCTGGCAGACATATTTAAAATGTCAGTATTCACGGGGGAGGTGCCGGATGATTCGAAGGTGGCTCATGTTGTTTCGTTGTTTAAAAAAGGTTCCAAAAGAAATCCGGGAAATTATCGGCCAGTAAGTTTGACGTCGGTGGTGGGCAAGTTATTGGAAGGTGTGATAAGGGATAGGATCTACAAATATTTGGATAGACAGGGACTTTTTAGGGAGAGTCAACATGGCTTTGTGCGTGGTAGGTCATGTTTGACCAATCTATTAGAGTTTCTCGAGGAGGTTACCAGGAAAGTGGATGAAGGGAAGGCGGTGGATGTTGTCTACCTGGATTTCAGCAAGGCCTTTGACTAGGTCCCTCATGGGAGGTTAGTTAGGAAGGTTCAGTCGCTAGGCATACATGGGGAGGTAGTAATTTGGATTAGACACTGGCTCAATGGAAGACATCACCCAAGCACAACGCAATGCCATCCACGCTCTCAAGACCAACCGCAACATTGTCATCAAACCAGCAGACAAAGGAGGGGCCATCGTCATACTGAACAGAACGGATTACTGCAAAGAAGTGTACCGACAACTAAACAACGAGGAACACTACAGACGGTTACCTGCAGATCTGACCAAAGAACACACCCGTCAACTCAACACTCTGATCAAGACCTTTGATCCGGACCTTCAGAACACCCTCCGTGCTCTCATCCCACGTACTCCCCGCGTTGGAGATCTCTACTGCCTCCCGAAGATACACAAGGCAAACACACCCGGCCGTCCCATCGTATCGGGCAATGGGACGCTGTGCGAGAACCTCTCCGGCTATGTCAAGGGCACCCTGAAACCCATTGTACAAAGAACCCCCAGCTTTTGTCGCGACACGACGGACTTCCTACAGAAACTCGGCACACATGGAGCAGTTGAACCAGGAGCACTCCTCGTCACAATGGATGTCTCGGCACTCTACACCAGCATCCCCCATGATGATGGCATTGCTGCAACGGCCTCAGTGCTCAGCGCCAACAACTACCAGTTTCCAGATGCAATTTTACAACTCATCCGCTTCATCCTGGACCACAGTGTCTTCACCTTCAACAACCAGTTCTTCATCCAGACACACGGAACAGCCATGGGGACCAAATTCGCACCTCAATATGCCAACATCTTCATGCACAGGTTCGAACAAGACTTCTTCACCGCACGGGACCTTCAACCGATGCTATACACTAGATACATCGATGACATTTTCTTCCTTTGGACTCATGGTGAACAATCACTGAAACAACTCTATGATGACATCAACAAGTTCCATCCCACCATCAGACTCACCATAGACTACTCTCCGGAATCGGTTGCATTCTTGGACACACGCATCTCCATTAAGGACGGTCACCTCAGCACCTCACTGTACCGCAAGCCCACGGATAACCTCACAATGCTCCACTTCTCCAGCTTCCACCCTAAACACGTTAAAGAAGCCATCCCCTACGGACAAGCCCTCCGTATACACAGGATCTGCTCGGATGAGGAGGATCGCAACAGACACCTCCAGATGCTGAAGGATGCCCTCATAAGAACAGGATATGGCGCTCGACTCATTGATCAACAGTTCCGATGCGCCACAGCGAAAAACCGCACCGACCTCCTCAGAAGACAAACACGGGACACGGTGGACAGAGTACCCTTCGTTGTCCAGTACTTCCCCGGAGCGGAGAAGCTACGGCATCTCCTCCGGAGCCTTCAACATGTCATTGATGAAGACGAACATCTCGCCAAGGCCATCCCCACACCCCCACTTCTTGCCTTCAAACAACCGCACAACCTCAAACAGAGGTTGTCCGCAGCAAACTACCCAGCCTTCAGGAGAACAGTGACCATGACACCACACAACCCTGCCACAGCAACCTCTGCAAGACGTGCCGGATCATCGACACAGATGCCATCATCTCACGTGAGAACACCATCCACCAGGTACACGGTACATACTCTTGCAACTCGGCCAACGTTGTCTACCTGATACGCTGCAAGAAAGGATGTCCCGAGGCATGGTACATTGGGGAAACTATGCAGACGCTGCGACAACGGATGAATGAACACCGCTCGACAATCACCGGGCAAGACTGTTCTCTTCCTGTTGGGGAGCACTTCAGCGGTCACGGGCATTCGGCCTCTGATATTCGGGTAAGCGTTCTCCAAGGCGGCCTTTGCGACACACGACGGCGCAGAGTCGCTGAGCAGAAACTGATAGCCAAGTTCCGCACACACGAGGACAGCCTCAACCGGGATATTGGGTTCATGTCACACTATTTGTAACCCCCACAGTTGCGTGGACCTGCAGAGTTTCACTGGCTGTCTTGTCTGGAGACAATACACATCTTTTTAGCCTGTCTTGATGCTCTCTCCACTCATGTTCTTTTGTTTCTTAAAGACTTGATTAGTTGTAAGTATTCGCATTCCAACCATTATTCATGTAAATTGAGTTTGTGTCTTTATATGCTCTGTTTGTGAACAGAATTTCCACTCACCTGAAGAAGGGGCTTGGAGCTCCGAAAGCTTGTGTGGCTTTTACTACCAAATAAACCTGTTGGACTTTAACCTGGTGTTGTTAAACTTCTTTCAATGGAAGAAGCCAGAGAGTGGTTGTGGAGGATTGCTTCTCTGAGTGGAGGCCTGTGACTAGTGGTGTGCCGCAGGGATCGGTGTTGGGTCCATTGTTGTTTGTCATCTATATCAATGATCTGGATGATAATGTGGTAAATTGGATCAGCAAGTTTGCTAATGATACAAAGATTGGAGGTGTAGTGGACAGTGAGGAAGGTTTTCAAAGCTTGCAGAGGGATTTGGACCAATTAGAAAAATGGGCTGAAAAATGGCAAATGGAATTTAACGCAGACAAGTGTGAGATATTGCACATTGGAAGGACAAAGCAAAGTAGAACGTACAGGTTAAATGGCAGGACTCTGAAGAGTGCAGTTGAACAGAGGGATCTGGGAATACAGGTACAGAATTCCCTAAAAGTGACGTCACAGGTGGATAGGGTCATAAAGAGCGCCTTTGGTACATTGGCCTTCATAAATCGTTGTATCGAGTATAAAAGTTGGAGTGTTATGGTAAGGTTATATAAGGCATTGGCTGCCTCACAGTGCCAAGGATCTGGGTTCGATTCACGGTTTGGTTCACTGTCTGTGTGGAGTTTGCACGTTCTCCCTGAGTCTGGGAGCTCTGGTTTCCTCCCACAGTCCAAAGATGTGCGGGTTAGGTGGATTGACCATGCTAAATTGACCCAATGTCAGGGGACTAGCTAGGGTAAATGCATAGGGTTATGGGGATAGGGCCTTGGTGGGATTGTGCTCGGTGCAGACTCAATGGGTCAAATGGCCTCCTTCTGCAGTGTAGGATTCTATAGAAGTCATAGAAATCATAGAAATCATAGAAACCCTACAGTGCAGAAGGAGGCCATTCGGCCCATCGAGTCTGCACCGACCACAATCCCACCCAGGCCCTACCCCTACATATTTACCCGCTAATCCCACTAACCTACGCATCACAGGACTCTAAGGGGCAATTTTTAACCTGGCCAATCAACCTAACCCGCACATCTTTGGACTGTGGGAGGAAACCGGAGCACCCGGAGGAAACCCACGCAGACACGAGGAGAATGTGCAAACTCCACACAGACAGTGACCCGAGCCGGGAATCGAGCCCAGGACCCTGGAGCTGTGAAGCAACAGTGCTAACCACTGTGCCACCAAGGAATTACTTTCAGTTTTGGTTTTAGAGTCTGAAGCTGCCCTGATTGTCAAGTGGCAGGCACTATTTCTCCCTCTCTCTCCCTGGTATTACTGATCTTGCTGGCTAGCTGGAAGAAGGTCTCCTGGCCTTCCTGGAGTGAAAAACCTGCTGTTGGTGCTTGGCTTACCGAGAGTCTCTCTCTCCCTGGTGTTTTGGGAAGCTGTTCTGACTTTGAGTTGATCTGTGAGTATATCCAGAGGGATTCTAGAAGTTACAAGGCTGGGAAGTCAGAGTTTCAATTCTCCACCCAACAGACTGAGTTCCAACATCACATGAACATTCGTATTTTCTGTGCTAAACCTGTGGCAAGGGTTTTGTACAGGGATGTTTATTTGGTTGGAACATTTCGTATATTTGGTAAGGGTTAGACAATATCATAATTGTTATTTTTGTTTGTAAAAGTTATTGCTAATTTTCTTTCTATACATGTTAACTGTATTCTTAAATAAACTTTGTTTGATAAAAGCTCCCCAGTGGGTCATTTGAATTTTACCTGAAGTGAAACATCTCATGCTCACCCCAGCCAAATTCAAATAGCAAAACTTATGATTTGATTTGATTTGTTGTTGTCACATGTATGAACATACAGTGAAAAGTTTTGTTTCTTGCGCGCTATACAGACAAAGCATACCGTTCATAGAGAAGGAAAGGAAAGAGTGCAGAATGTAGTGTTACAGTCAGAGGGTGCAGAGAAAGATCAACTTAATGCAAGGTAAGTCCATTCAAAACTCTGACAGCAGCAGGGAAGGAGCTGTTCTTGAGTCGGTTAGGACGTGACCTCAGACTTTTGTATCTTTTTCCTGACGGAAGAAGGTGGAAGAGAGAATGTCCGGGGTGTGTGGGGCCCTTAATTATGCTGGCTGCCTTTCCAAGGCAGTGGGAAATCTAGACAGAGTCAATGGATGGGAGGCTGGTTTGTGTGATGGATTGGGGTATATTCACGACCCTTTGTAGTTTCTTTCGGTCTTGGGCAGAGCAGGAGCCCATACCAAGCTGTGATACAACCCGAAAGGATGCTTTCTATGTTGCATCTGTAAAAGTTGGTGAGAGTCGTAGCTGACATGCCAAATTTCCTTAGTCTTCTGAGAAAGTAGAGGCGTTGGTGGGCTTTCTTAACTATAGTGTCAGCATGGGGGGACCAGGACAGGTTGTTGGTGATCTGGACACCTAAAAACTTGAAGCTCTAGACCATTTGTACTTCGCCCCCATTGATGTAGACAGAGGCATGTTCTCCTTTACGCTTGCTGAAGTCGATGACAATCTCCTTCGTTTTGTTGACATTGAGGGAGAGATTATTGTCATCGCACCAGTTCACCAGATTCTCTATCTCATTCCTGTACTCTGTCTTGCCATTGTTTGAGATCCGGCCCACTACGGTGGTGTCGTCAGCAAACTTGAAAATCGTGTTGGAGGGGAATTTGGCCGCACAGTCGTAGGTGTTATAAAGAGTATAGTAGGGAGCTGAGAACACAGCCTTGTGGGGCACCGGTGTTGAGGATGATCGTGGAGGAAGGGTTATTGCCTATCCTTACTGATTGTGGTCTGTGGGTTAGGAAGTTCAGGATCCAGTCACAGAGGGAGGAGCCGAGGCCCAGGCCACGGAGTTTGGAGATGGCTTTTGTAGGAATAATGATGTTGAAGGCTGAGCTGCAGTCAATAAAGTCCAGGCGGAATTCTGCCTTGAATTATAACATAGGCAACTGAGTTGTGATAAGCTCAAGATTTAAGAGGTTAGAATGCGGGAAGAAGCCGAGAAGTGTTGTAATATCCCTTAAAGGGATAGCAGAATGACATCAGAGAGCACACACAGGCCTTTGACAAGGTGCCGCATAGGAGACTGATAAATAGGTTAATGCCCATGGTGTTAAGGGTAAGATTCTGGCATGGATAGAGGATTGGCTGACTGGCAGAAGGCAGAGAGTGGGGATAAAGGGGCCTTTCTCAGGATGGCAGCCGGTGACTAGTGGTGTACCTCTGGGGTCAGTGCTGGGACCACAACTTTTCACAATATACGTTAATGATTTGGAGGAAGGAACTGAAGGCACTGTTGCTAAGTTTGCAGATGATACAAAGATATGTAGAGGGACAGGTAGTATTGAGGAAGCAGGGGGGCTGCAGAAGGACTTGGACAGGTTAGGAGAGTGGGCAAAGAAGTGGCAGATGGAATACAATGTGGAAAAGTGTGAGGTTATGCACTTTGGAAGGAGGAATGGAGGCATAGACTATTTTCTAAATGGGGAAATGCTTCAGAAATCAGAAACACAAAGGGACTTTGGAGTCCTTGTTCAAGATTCTCTTAAGGTTAATGTGCAGGTTCAGTGGGCCCATCACTGATCCCTGAGGCACACCGCTGGTCACAGGCCTCCAGTTTGAAAAACAACTCTCTACAACCACCCTCTGGCTTCTGTCAAGGAGCCAATTTTGTATCCATTTAGATACCTCACCCTGGATCCCGTGAGATTTAAGTTTATGCAACAACCTACCATGCAGTACCTTGTCAAAGGCCTTGCTAAAGTCCATGTAGACAACATCAACTGCACTGCCCTCATCTACCTTCTTGGTTACCCCTTCAAAAAACTCAATTAAATTTGTGAGACATGATGTTCCACTCACAAAGCCATGCTGACTGTCCCTAATCAGTCCTTGCGTCTCTAAATGCCTGTAGATCCTGTCTCTCAGAATACCTTCCAACAACTTACCCACCACAGATGTGAGGCTAACTGGCCTGTAGTTCCCAGGCTTTTCCCTGCAGCCCTTTTTAAACAAAGGCACAACATTTGCCACTCTCCAATCTTCAGGCACCTCACCCGTGACTATCGATGATTCAAATATCTCGGAGTGAGGGAGGGTCAAAAACACAAAAAACATCATGGAAATTGGGCCAAAAAGTGTTGCCATTACAACAGGCAGATCTTCAGAAAAGTGAGTGAAAGTGGCTTCAGCCACATTCATCCCAGGTCCTTTCAGAGGTCGAAGGTCAAAGAGATATTGTCAAAATCTCACTGCCCAGTTTGAATAAAGATGCAGTTAACCTACAAAATGATTAAACAATGTATAGAGATGTGGTTTCTTGATCCAAAGGTTTATGGATCAGACAAGCAAGCCATAAAAATATACCTAACAATAGGGAATGAAGGTCTACACAGAATCTCACAGTGCAGAAGAGGCCCTTCAGCCCATCGAATCTGCACTGACACATGAGAAACCTGACCTACCATCTAATCCTATTTACCAGCACCAGGCCCATAGTCCTGAATGTTGTGATGTGCCAAGTGCTCATTCTTTTTAAAGGATGTGAGGCAACCCTCCTCTACCCCCCTCCCAGGCAGCGCATTCCAGACCATCACCACCCTCTGGGTAAAAAAGCTTTTCCTCACATCCCCCCTAAACCTCCCGCCCCTCACCTTGAACCTATGTCCCCTTGTGACTGACCCTTCAACTAAGGGGAACAGTGTTCCTTATCCACTCTGTCCGTGTCTCTCATAATCTTGTGCACCTCGATCAGGTCGCCCCTCAGTCTTCTCTGTTCCAACAAAGAACCTACGCAACCTCTCTTCATAACTTAAATGTTCCACAAAGACTGAACATATCAGGATTAGCAGCAAAAGAAATAGAGGGTTACCAAATGATGGAGACTGTGGTGGTCCCCCTTTCTAACAAGTATACCGTTTTGGACACTGTTGGGAGGGATGGCCTATCAGGGGATAACAGCAGCAGCAGCCAGAGCAGTGGCACCATGGCTGGCTCTGTTGTTAAGCAGGGAGGGATAAAGAGCAGTAGAGCAATAGTTATAGGGGACTCTATCGTTCATAGGATCATAGAAACCCTACAATGCAGAAAGAGGCCATTTGGCCCATCGAGTCTGCACCGACCACAATCCCACCCAGGCCCTACCCCCATATCCCTACATACTTTACCCACTAATCCCTCTAACCTACACATCTCAGGACTCTAAGGGGCAATTTTTAGCATGGCCAATCAACCAAACCCACACATCTTTGGACTGTGGGAGGGAACCAGAGCACCCAGAGGAAACCCACGCAGACACGAGGAGAATGTGCAAACTCCACACAGACAGTGACCCACGCCGGGAATCGAACCCGGGACCCTGGAGCTGTGAAGCAACAGCACTAACCACTGTGCTACCGTGCCGCCAGGTCCTTTCCTGGGGTGGATAGGCCCTAGGTAGTTAGGGGTGCAGATAGGTGCTTCTGTGGATGTGAAAGAGACTCCAGGATGGTATGTTGCATCCCTGGTGCCAGGGTCCAGGATGTCTCTGAGTGGGCAGAAAGCATTCTGAAGGGATGCCAGAGGTCGCGGTATATATTGGTCCTAACGACGTAGATAGGAAGAGTGATGAGGTCCTGCAGCAGCAGTTTAGGACATGAGGTAGAAAGTTAAAAAGCAGGATCTCCAGGGTTGTAATCTCAGGATTACTCCCTGTGCCACGTGCCAGTGAGGCTAGGAATAGGCAGATAGTGCAGCTCAACACGTGGCTAAACAGCTGGTGTGGGAGGGAGGGTTTCAGATATATGGACCATTGGAGCCTCTTCCGGGGCAGGTGGGATCTGTACAAGAAGGACGGGTTGCATCTAAACTGGAGGGGCACAAATATTCTGGCCGGGAGGTTTGCTAGTGTCACACGGGAGGATTTAAACTGGTTTAGAACATAGAACATAGAACATTACAGCGCAGAACAGGCCCTTCGGCCCACGATGTTGCACCGACCAGTTAAAAAAAAACTGTGACCCTCCAACCTAAACCAATTTCTTTTCGTCCATGAACCTATCTACGGATCTCTTAAACGCCCCCAAACTAGGCGCATTTACAACTGATGCTGGCAGGGCATTCCAATCCCTCACCACCCTCTGGGTAAAGAACCTACCCCTGACATCGGTTCTATAACTACCCCCCCTCAATTTAAAGCCATGCCCCCTCGTGCTGGATTTCTCCATCAGAGGAAAAAGGCTATCACTATCCACCCTATCTAAACCTCTAATCATCTTATATGTTTCAATAAGATCCCCTCTTAGCCGCCGCCTTTCCAGCGAAAACAATCCCAAATCCCTCAGCCTCTCCTCATAGGATCTCCCCTCCATACCAGGCAACATCCTGGTAAACCTCCTCTGCACCCTCTCCAAAGCCTCCACATCCTTCCTGTAATGTGGGGACCAGAACTGCACACAGTACTCCAAGTGCGGCCGCACCAGAGTTGTGTACAGTTGCAACATAACGCTACGACTCCTAAATTCAATCCCCCTACCAATAAACGCCAAGACACCATATGCCTTCTTAACAACCTTATCTACTTGATTCCCAACTTTCAGGGATCTATGCACACATACACCTAGATCCCTCTGCTCCTCCACACTATTCAAAGTCCTCCCGTTAGCCCTATACTCAACACATCTGTTATTCCTACCAAAGTGAATTACCTCACACTTCTTTTTTTTTTTGTTTTTTTTTTTTTGTTTTTTTTTGTTTTTTTTTTGTTTTCTTTTTTTCTTGCTGGTAATGGCTTCAGGGATGGCAGTTCAGGCAGTATGCTGCATCTCCTGTGGGATGTATGTGGTGAGGAAATCCAGTAGTGTTTCAGGAGATTTTAGTTGTAAGAAGTGCATTAGATTGCAGCTTCTGGAGGAGCGTGTAAAGGAGCTGGAGGGGGAGGTAGAGGAACTCCGCATAATTCGGGAGGCGGAGGTGGAAGTTGATAGGAGTTATAGAGAAATAGTAACTCCTAGAAATGAGGCTTGGGTCAATGCCAGGAGGAGGGGTAAGAAGCAATCGGGAAGACAATCCCCTGGGGCGGTTCCCCTCCATAATAGGTTTTCGGTGCTGGAGGCTACAGTTGAGGAGGAATCAACTGAGCATAGAGAGCAGATCTCTGGGGGTGAGCCGAGTGAGAAAGCTCAGGTGGTTAGGGGCTGTAAAAGACTGGGCCTTGTGATTGGGGACTCCACAATTAAGGGGACAGATAGGAGGGTCGGAACTAAAGGTAGGGACTCAGGGTTGGTGTGTTGCCTACCAGGGGCTGGGGTCCGGGATGTGTCTGACAGGGTATTCAGGATTCTTAGGGGGGAGGGAGATAAACCACAAGTTATTGTACATGTGGGGACACACGACATAGGGAGGATAGGGGAAGGGGATATTAGGCAGGGATTTATGGAGTTGGGGTGGAAACTAAAGGCCAAGACTGACAGAGTGGTTATCTCTGGACTCTTGCCTGTACCACGGGATAGTTTAGAGAGGAATAGGGAGAGGGAAGGTTTGAATTCATGGCTGAGGGGATGGTGCAGGAGGGAGGGGTTCAGGTACTTAAGCAATTGGGGCTCGTACTGGGGAAGGTGTGACCTCTATGAGAAGGATGGTCTACACCTTAATCAGAAGGGGACCAATATCCTGGGGGGTAAATTTGCTAAGGCCATGCAAGGAGGTTTAAACTGATTCGGGGGGGGGGAGGGATCCTGAGTAGTGGGGCTGAAAGTGAGGGATGCATGGATGGGGACTGCAATGCACGGCATTGCAGAGGTGGGGTGGAGCAGGGTTTGAAATGTGTATACTTCAATGCCAGGAGTATTCGCAATAAAGTGGGTGAACTTGCAGCGTGGATCAGTACCTGGGACTTCGATGTTGTGGCTATTTCAGAGACATGGATAGAGCAGGGGCAGGAATGGATGCTGCAGGTCCCGGGGTTCAAATGTTTTAGTCGAAGTAGGGAAGGAGGTAGAAGAGGGGGAGGGGTAGCATTATTGGTCAGAGATTGTATCACAGTGTCAGAGAGGAGGTTTGATGAGGACTTATCTGTTGAGGTAGTATGGGCGGAGATTAGAAATAGGAGAGGAGAGGTCACCCTGTTGGGAGTCTTTTATAGACCTCCTAAAAGTTCTAGAGAGGTTGAGGAAAGGATTGCGGAGTCAATCCTGCTTAGGAGTGAAAGTAATAGGGCAATTGTTATGGGGGATTTTAACTTGACTAATATTGACTGGAATTGTTATAGCTCTAGCTCGTTAGAGGGGTCAGTTTTTGTTCAAAGCGTGCAGGAAGGTTTTTTGACTCAGTATGTAGACAGGCCAACTAGAGGTGAGGCTACATTGGATCTGGTGCTGGGAAATGAGCCAGACCAGGTGCTAGACTTGGAAGTTGGTGTGCATTTTGGTGATAGTGACCACAATTCGGTTACGTTCACCTTAGTGATGGAAAGGGATAGGCATGAACCTCGGGCCAGTGGTTTTAGCTGGGGGAAGGGTAATTATGAGGCTATTAGGAGAGAATTAGGAAACATAGGTTGGACTAGGAGATTACAGGGACTGGGAACGTCCGACATGTGGAGTTTTTTCAAGGAGCAGCTACTGCGAGTCTGTGATAGGTATGTCCCTGTCAGGCAAGGAGGAATTGGTAGGGCTAGGGAACCGTGGTGCACCAAAAAAGTTTCTTTGTTGGTTAAAAAGAAAAAGGAGGCTTATGTTCGGATGAGACGTGAGCACTCGGGTAGTGCACTAGAAAGCTTTAGATTGGCTAAGAGGGAGTTGAAGAGCGAGCTTAGAAGGGCTAAAAGAGGACATGAGAAGACTTTGGCGGATAGGGTTAAAGAGAATCCTAAGGCGTTCTATAGGTATGTCAAGAACAGAAGGTTGGTTAGGGCAAGTTTAGGGCCAGTTATAGATGGCAGAGGGAAGTTATGTGTGGAACCGGAGGAGATTGGTGAAGCATTGAACCAATATTTCTCTTCGGTGTTCACGCAAGGGGACATGAATATAGCTGAGGAGGACACTGGGTTGCAAGGGAGTAGAATAGACAGTATTACAGTTGATAAGGAGGATGTGCAGGATATTCTGGAGGGTCTGAAAATAGATAAATCCCCTGGTCCGGATGGGATTTATCCAAGGATTCTCTGGGAGGCAAGAGAAGTGATTGCAGAGCCTCTGGCTCTGATCTTCAGGTCGTCGTTGGCCTCTGGTATAGTACCAGAAGATTGGAGGTTAGCGAATGTTGTCCCATTGTTTAAGAAGGGGAACAGAGACTTCCCCGGGAATTATAGACCGGTGAGTCTCACTTCTGTTGTCGGCAAGATGTTGGAAAAAATTATAAGGGATAGGATTTATAGTTATTTGGAGAGTAATGAATTGATAGGTGATAGTCAGCATGGTTTTGTGGCAGGTAGGTCGTGCCTTACTAACCTTATTGAGTTTTTTGAGAAAGTGACCAAGGAGGTGGATGGGGGCAAGGCAGTGGACGTGGTATATATGGATTTTAGTAAGGCGTTTGATAAGGTTCACCATGGTAGGCTTCTGCAGAAAATGCAGATGTATGGGATTGGGGGTGATCTAGGAAATTGGATCAGGAATTGGCTAGCGGATAGGAAACAGAGGGTGGTGGTTGATAGTAAATATTCATCATGGAGTGCGGTTACAAGTGGTGTACCTCAGGGATCTGTTTTGGGGCCACTGCTGTTTGTAATATTTATTAATGATCTGGATGAGGGTATAGTTGGGTGGATTAGCAAATTTGCTGATGACACCAAAGTCGGTGGTGTGGTAGACAGTGAGGAAGGGTGTCGTAGTTTGCAGGAAGACTTAGACAGGTTGCAAAGTTGGGCCGAGAGGTGGCGGATGGAGTTTAATGCGGAGAAGTGTGAGGTAATTCACTTTGGTAGGAATAACAGATGTGTTGAGTATAGGGCTAACGGGAGGACTTTGAATAGTGTGGAGGAGCAGAGGGATCTAGGTGTATGTGTGCATAGATCCCTGAAAGTTGGGAATCAAGTAGATAAGGTTGTTAAGAAGGCATATGGTGTCTTGGCGTTTATTGGTAGGGGGATTGAATTTAGGAGTCGTAGCGTTATGTTGCAACTGTACACAACTCTGGTGCGGCCGCACTTGGAGTACTGTGTGCAGTTCTGGTCCCCACATTACAGGAAGGATGTGGAGGCTTTGGAGAGGGTGCAGAGGAGGTTTACCAGGATGTTGCCTGGTATGGAGGGGAGATCCTATGAGGAGAGGCTGAGGGATTTGGGATTGTTTTCGCTGGAAAGGCGGCGGCTAAGAGGGGATCTTATTGAAACATATAAGATGATTAGAGGTTTAGATAGGGTGGATAGTGATAGCCTTTTTCCTCTGATGGAGAAATCCAGCACGAGGGGGCATGGCTTTAAATTGAGGGGGGGTAGTTATAGAACCGATGTCAGGGGTAGGTTCTTTACCCAGAGGGTGGTGAGGGATTGGAATGCCCTGCCAGCATCAGTAGTAAATGCGCCTAGTTTGGGGGCGTTTAAGAGATCCGTAGATAGGTTCATGGACGAAAAGAAATTGGTTTAGGTTGGAGGGTCACAGTTTTTTTTTTTTTTAACTGGTCGGTGCAACATCGTGGGCCGAAGGGCCTGTTCTGCGCTGTAATGTTCTATGTTCTATGTTCTATGTTCTCCGCATTAAACTCCATCCGCCACCTCTCGGCCCAACTTTGCAACCTGTCTAAGTCTTCCTGCAAACTACGACACCCTTCCTCACTGTCTACCACACCACCGACTTTGGTGTCATCAGCAAATTTGCTAATCCACCCAACTATACCCTCATCCAGATCATTAATAAATATTACAAACAGCAGTGGCCCCAAAACAGATCCCTGAGGTACACCACTTGTAACCGCACTCCATGATGAATATTTACTATCAACCACCACCCTCTGTTTCCTATCCGCTAGCCAATTCCTGATCCAATTTCCTAGATCACCCCCAATCCCATACATCTGCATTTTCTGCAGAAGCCTACCATGGTGAACCTTATCAAACGCCTTACTAAAATCCATATATACCACGTCCACTGCCTTGCCCCCATCCACCTCCTTGGTCACTTTCTCAAAAAACTCAATAAGGTTAGTAAGGCACGACCTACCTGCCACAAAACCATGCTGACTATCACCTATCAATTCATTACTCTCCAAATAACTATAAATCCTATCCCTTATAATTTTTTCCAACATCTTGCCGACAACAGAAGTGAGACTCACCGGTCTATAATTCCCGGGGAAGTCTCTGTTCCCCTTCTTAAACAATGGGACAACATTCGCTAACCTCCAATCTTCTGGTACTATACCAGAGGCCAACGACGACCTGAAGATCAGAGCCAGAGGCTCTGCAATCACATCTCTTGCCTCCCAGAGAATCCTTGGATAAATCCCATCCGGACCAGGGGATTTATCTATTTTCAGACCCTCCAGAATATCCTGCACATCCTCCTTATCAACTGTAATACTGTCTATTCTACTCCCCTGCAACCCAGTGTCCTCCTCAGCTATATTCATGTCCCCTTGCGTGAACACCGAAGAGAAATATTGGTTCAATGCTTCACCAATCTCCTCCGGTTCCACACATAACTTCCCTCTGCCATCTATAACTGGCCCTAAACTTGCCCTAACCAACCTTCTGTTCTTGACATACCTATAGAACGCCTTAGGATTCTCTTTAACCCTATCCGCCAAAGTCTTCTCATGTCCCCTTTTAGCCCTTCTAAGCTCGCTCTTCAACTCCCTCTTAGCCAATCTAAAGCTTTCTAGTGCACTACCCGAGTGCTCACGTCTCATCCGAACATAAGCCTCCTTTTTCTTTTTAACCAACAAAGAAACTTTTTTGGTGCACCACGGTTCCCTAGCCCTACCAATTCCTCCTTGCCTGACAGGGACATACCTATCACAGACTCGCAGTAGCTGCTCCTTGAAAAAACTCCACATGTCGGACGTTCCCAGTCCCTGTAATCTCCTAGTCCAACCTATGTTTCCTAATTCTCCCCTAATAGCCTCATAATTACCCTTCCCCCAGCTAAAACCACTGGCCCGAGGTTCATGCCTATCCCTTTCCATCACTAAGGTGAACGTAACCGAATTGTGGTCACTATCACCAAAATGCACACCAACGTCCAAGTCTAGCACCTGGTCTGGCTCATTTCCCAGCACCAGATCCAATATAGCCTCACCTCTAGTTGGCCTGTCTACATACTGAGTCAAAAAACCTTCCTGCACGCTTTGAACAAAAACTGACCCCTCTAACGAGCTAGAGCTATAACAATTCCAGTCAATATTAGTCAAGTTAAAATCCCCCATAACAATTGCCCTATTACTTTCACTCCTAAGCAGGATTGACTCCGCAATCCTTTCCTCAACCTCTCTAGAACTTTTAGGAGGTCTATAAAAGACTCCCAACAGGGTGACCTCTCCTCTCCTATTTCTAATCTCCGCCCATACTACCTCAACAGATAAGTCCTCATCAAACCTCCTCTCTGACACTGTGATACAATCTCTGACCAATAATGCTACCCCTCCCCCTCTTCTACCTCCTTCCCTACTTCGACTAAAACATTTGAACCCCGGGACCTGCAACATCCATTCCTGCCCCTGCTCTATCCATGTCTCTGAAATAGCCACAACATCGAAGTCCCAGGTACTGATCCACGCTGCAAGTTCACCCACTTTATTGCGAATACTCCTGGCATTGAAGTATACACATTTCAAACCCTGCTCCACCCCACCTCTGCAATGCCGTGCATTGCAGTCCCCATCCATGCATCCCTCACTTTCAGCCCCACTACTCAGGATCCCTCCCTGAGTTTGGCAGGGGGTGGGAACCAAAGCAAAGGAGAATTAACTGAAGGGGAACCAGAGAGTCGGGCCAGTAAGACTCAGAGAAACAGCAGGCAGGGTGTGGTTGCTAATCAAAGAGAGTCTGGTGGACTGAAGTGCATTTGTTTCAATGCGAGAAGTGTAACTGGTAACATAGAAACATAGAAAACAACAGCACAAAAACAGGCCCTTTGGCCCCACAAGTTGTGCCGAACATATCCCTACCTTCTAGACCTACCTATAACCCTCCATCCTATTAAGTCCCGTGTACTCATCCAGGAGTCTCTTAAAAGACCCTATTGAGTTTGCCTCCACCACCACTGACGGCAGCCGATTCCACTCACCCATCACCCTCTGTGTGAAAAACTTCCCCCTAACATCTCCCCTGTACCTACCCCCCAGCACCTTAAACCTGTGTCCTCTCGTAGCAGCCATTTCCACCCTGGGAAAAAGCCTCTGAGAGTCCACCCGACCTATGCCTCTCAACATCTTATACACCTCTATTAGGTCTCCTCTCATCCTTCGTTTCTCCAAGGAGAAAAGACCGAGCTCCCTCAGCCTATCCTCATAAGGCATGCCACTCAATCCAGGCAACATCCTTGTAAATCTCCTCTGCACCCTTTCAATCTTTTCCACATCCTTCCTGTAATGAGGCGACCAGAACTGAGCACAGTACTCCAAGTGGGGTCTGACGAGGATCTTATATAGCTGCATCATTATCCCCGGACTCCTAAACTCAATCCCTCGATTGATAAGCACACCATACGCCTTCTTAACCACCTCCTCCACCTGTGGGGCCGATTTCAGAGATCTATGGACCTGGACCCCAAGGTCCTTCTGATCCTCGACAGTACTAAGGGAGATTCCCTTTATATTGTACTCCTTCATCCCATTTGACCTGCCAAAATGGACCACTACGCATTTATCTGGGTTGAAGTCCATCTGCCACTTGTCTGCCCAGTCTTGCATCCTATCTATGTCCCTCTGTAACTTCTGACATCCTTCCAGACTATCCACAACCCCACCAACCTTCGTGTCGTCGGCAAACTTACCAACCCATCACTCCGCTTCCTCATCCAGGTCATTTATGAAAATGACAAACAGCAAGGGTCCCAGAACAGATCCCTGGGGCACACCACTGGTGACCGACCTCCATTTAGAAAAAGACCCATCTATACACACTCTCTGCCTCCTTTGGGCAAGCACAGTAAGAAGTCTCACAACACCAGGTTAAAGTCCAACAGGTTTATTTGGTAGCAAATACCATAAGCTTTCGGAGCGCTGCCCCTTCGTCAGATGGAGTGAAAATCTGTTCTCCAACAGTGCACAGAGACACAGAAATCAAGTTACAGAATACGAATTAGAATGCAAATCTCTCCAGCCAGCCAGGTCTTAAAGGTACAGATAATGTGGGTGGAGGGAACATTAAACACAGGTTAACCTTTGGGCAAGCCAGTTCTGGATCCACAGGGCAGCAGCCCCTTGGATCCCATGCCCTCTCACTTTTTCTAGAAGCCTTGCATGGGGGACCTTATTGAACGCCTTGCTAAAATCCATATAAACCACATCTACCGCTTTCCCTTTGTCAATGTGTTTAGTCACATTTTCGAAGAACTCCACCAGGCTCGTAAGGCACGATCTGCCTTTGACAAAGCCATGCTGAGTATTCTTGAGCATACTAAACCTCTCTAAATGCTCATAAATCTTGTCCCTCAGGATCTTCTCCATCAGCTTACCATCCACTGAGGTTAGACTCACTGGTCGGTAATTTCCTGGGCTATCCCTATTCCCCTTCTTGAAAATAGGAACCATATCCGCAATCCTCCAATCCTCCGGCACCTCTCCCGTCTCCATCGACGACACAACGATCATCGCCAGAGGCTCTGCAATCTCTTCCCTCGTCTCCCACAGTAACCTGGGGTACATCCCATCCGGACCCGGCGACTTATCTATCTTGATGCCATTCAAAGATTCCAGCACAACCTCTTTGTTAAAGTCCACATACTCAATCTTTTCAGTCCACCGCAAGCCCACAGTACATCCACCCATGTCCTTCTCCTCTGTGAAAACCGAGGCAAAATACTCATTGAGCACCTCTGCCATTTCTACTGGTTCCGTACTGATTTTTCCGCCTTCATCTTTTATAGACCCTATTCCTTCACGTCTCATCCTTTTACTCTTCCACATATTTATAGAACGCCTTAGGGTTTTCCTTAATTCTACTTGCCAAGGCCTTATCGTGACCCCTTCTGGCTCTCCTAATTTCCTTCTTTAGTCCCTTCCTACAAGCCGTATACTCATCTAGATCCCTATCTTCGCCAAGCTCTCTGAACCTTTTGTATGCTTTCCTTGTTGTACTTGTTGTGTCGGGGCACATCCACCGGGGTGCTCTCAATCACCTGAGCTTTACCCTTCCTGGCCGTCACCCACTTGGTCTCCACCCGTGGCCCTGGTGTGACCACCTGATGATAGCTCTTGTCTATCACCTCCTCATTCTCCCTTAACAGCCTAAGATCCTCGAGCTGCAGTTCCAGCTCCTTAACACGGCCCCTCAGGAACCACAGTTCGACACACCCCTCACAGATGTGGATGTCCGGGAGGCCAGGTGCCTCCAGGACCTCCCACATCCTACACTGGGAACAACACACTGGCTTCACACTCATATGTCAGGAGATAATGGATAGGTGCAGGAAAAATAGGGTTGTTGTAGTGGGAGACTTCAATTTCCCTGGTATAGACTGGAAATCGCTGAGAGCTGGGACTCTGAATGGGGAGGAATTTGTAAAATGCGTACAGGAAGGTTCTTTGGAACAATATGTAGATAGCCCGACTAGAGAGGGGGCTATACTGGACCGAATACTGGGGAATGAGCCCGGTCAGGTCTTCAAAGTTTCGGAAGGGGAACATGTGGCAAATAGTGACCACAATTCTGTTAGCTTTAGGATAGTGATGGAAAAGGATGAGTGGTGTCCCAAGGGTAAGGTGTTGGATTGGGGCAAGGCTAACCTTAGTGGGATTAGGCAGAAATTGGCAGCTCTAGATTGGGAGAGGCTGTTTGAGGGTAAATCCACATCTGGCATGTGGGAGTCTTTTAAGGAACAGTTGTTATGGCTACAGGACAGGCAGGTGCCTGTAAAAAAGAAGGATAGGAAGGGTAGGATTCGAGAACCGTGGATAACCAGAGAAATTGAGGGACTGGATGGAGAGGAGTTTGTTAGGTGTGTTCAGGAGAGTTTCCTGACACAGTATGTGGATAAGCCTACTAGAGGAGAGGCTGTACTTGATCTGGTGCTGGCTAATGAACCTGGACAGGTGGAGGATCTCTCGGTGGGTGAGCATCTTGGGGATAGCGATCATAATTCTATCTCCTTCACGATAGCATTGGAAAGAGATAGGATCAGGCAGGCTAGGAAAGTGTTTCTCTGGAGTAAAGGGAAATACAGTGTCATCAGGGAGGAAATTAGACGGGTAAATTGGAAGGAGGCATTCTTGGGGAAAAGTACCGAAGGAAAGTGGAGGATTTTCAAGGAATGTTTGTCTGGAGCTCTGCATGACAACGTTCCGATGAGACAGGGGGGTGTTGGTAGGGTACGGGAACCGTGGTGCACGAAGGTTGTGATGAACCTGGTGAATAAGAAAAGAGAGGCGTACAGAAGGTTCAGAGAGCTAGGAGGTGTTAAGGATTTAGAGGAGTATACGGGATGTAGGAAGGAGCTTAAGAAGGAAATTAGGAGAGCGAGAAGGGGTCATGAGAAGGCCTTGGCGGGTAAGATTAAGGAGAATCCCAAGGCTTTCTACAAATATGTCAAGAGTAAAAGGATGAGATGTGAAGGCATAGGACCCTTAAAAGGTGAAGGGGGAAAAGTTTGTGTGGAACCGTTAGAAATGGCGGAGCTGCTTAATGAATACTTTACCTCGGTATTCACGGTGGAAAGGGATCTGGGTGGTTGTACTGCTGGTTTGCGGTGGACAGAAAGGATCGAGCATGTGGACATAAAGAAAGAGGATGTGTTGGAACTATTGAATGGCATCAAGGTTGGTAAGTCGCCGGGACCGGATGGGATGTACCCCAGGTTACTGTGGGAGACGAGGGAGGAGATTGCGGAGCCTTTGGCGATGATCTTTGCATCGTCGATGGAGACGGGAGAGGTTCCGGAGGATTGGAGGATTGCAGATGTGGTCCCTATATTCAAGAAAGGGAACAGGGACAGCCCGGGAAATTACCGACCGGTGAGTCTAACCTCAGTGGTTGGTAAGTTGATGGAGAGGATCCTGAGAGACAGGATTTATGATCATCTAGAGAAGTTTAGTATGATCAAAAGTAGTCAGCACGGCTTTGTCAAGGGCAGGTCGTGCCTTACGAGCCTGGTTGAGTTCTTTGAAAATGTGACCAAACACATTGACGAAGGAAGAGCGGTGGATGTGGTCTATATGGACTTCAGCAAGGCGTTCGATAAGGTCCCCCATGCAAGACTTCTTGAGAAAGTGAGAGGGCATGGGATCCAAGGGGCTGTTGCCTTGTGGATCCAGAACTGGCTTGCCTGCAGAAGGCAGAGAGTGGCTGTGGAGGGGTCTTTCTCTGCATGGAGGTCAGTGACCAGTGGAGTGCCCCAGGGATCTGTTCTGGGACCCTTGCTGTTTGTCATTTTCATAAATGACCTGGATGAGGAAGTGGAGGGATGGGTTGGTAAGTTTGCTGACGACACCAAGGTAGGTGGTGTTGTGGATAGTTTGGAGGAATGTCAGAAGTTGCAGCGAGACATAGATAGAATGCAAGACTGGGCGGAGAAGTGGCAGATGGACTTCAACCCGGATAAGTGTGTGGTGATCCATTTTGGCAGATCCAATGGGATGAAGCAGCAGTATAATATGAAGGGTACCATTCTTAGCAGTGTAGAGGATCAGAAGGACCTTGGGGTCCGGGTCCATAGGACTCTTAAATCGGCCTCGCAGGTGGAGGATGCGGTCAAGAAGGCGTACGGCGTACTGGCCTTCATTAATCGAGGGATTGAGTTTAGGAGTCGGGAGATAATGCTGCAGCTTTATAGGACCCTGGTTAGACCCCACTTGGAGTACTGCGCGCAGTTCTGGTCACCTCATTACAGGAAAGATGTTGAAGCCATTGAAAGGGTGCAGAGGAGATTTACAAGGATGTTGCCTGGATTGGGGGGCATGCCTTATGAGGATAGGTTGAGGGAGCTTGGTCTCTTCTCCCTGGAGAGACGAAGGATGAGAGGTGACCTGATAGAGGTGTATAAGATGTTGAGAGGCATAGATCGGGTGGACTCTCAGAGGCTTTTTCCCAGGGTGGAAATGGCTGCTACGAGAGGACACAGGTTTAAGGTGCTGGGGGGTAGGTACAGAGGAGATGTCAGGGGTAAGTTTTTCACTCAGAGGGTGGTGGGTGAGTGGAATCGGCTGACGTCGGTGGTGGTGGAGGCAAACTCGTTGGGGTCTTTTAAGAGACTTCTGGATGAGTACATGGGATTTAATGGGATTGAGGGCTATAGATAGGCCTAGAGGTGGGGATGTGATCGGCGCAACTTGTGGGCCGAAGAGCCTGTTTGTGCTGTGGCTTTCTATGTTCTATGTTCTATGTCCTTCCAATGTGCAATATCTCTCACTTGTCTGCATTAAATTCCATTTGCCATTTTTCAGCCCATTTTTCTAATTGGTCCAAATCCCTCTGCAAGCTTTGAAAACCTTCCTCACTGTCCACTACACCTCCAATCTTTGTATCATCAGCAAATTTGCTGATCCAATTTACCACATTATCATCCAGATCATTGATATAGATGACAAACAACAATGGACCCAACACCGATCCTGCGGCACACCACTAGTCACAGGCCTCCACTCAGAGAAGCAATCCTCCACAACTACTCTCTGGCTACTTCCATTGATGTGGAGATGCCGGCGTTGGACTGGGGTGAACACAGTAAGAAGTCTCACAACACCAGGTTAAAGTCCAACAGGTTTAATTGGTAGCAAATACCATAAGCTTTCGGAGCAGAGCTCCTTCGTCAGATGGAGCTCTGCTCATTTGCTACCAAATAAACCTGTTGGACTTTAACCTGGTGTTGTGAGACTTCTTACTGTGCTTCCATTAAGCCAGTGTCTAATCCAATTTACTACCTCCCCCTGTATACCTAGCGACTGAACCTTCCTAACTAACCTCCCATGAGGGACCTTGTCAAAGGCCTTGCTGAAATCCAGGTAGACAACATCCACCGCCTTCCCTTCATCCACTTTCCTGGTAACCTCCTCGAAAAACTCTAATAGATTGGTCAAACATGACCTACCACGCACAAAGCCATGTTGACTCTCCCTAATAAGTCCCTGTCTATCCAAATATTTGTAGATCCTCTCCCTTATCACACCTTCCAATAACTTGCCCACCACCGACGTCAAACTTACTGGCCTATAATTTCCCAGATCTCTTTTGGAACCTTTTTTAAACAACGGAACAACATGAGCCACCCTCCAATCATCCGGCACCTCCCCCGTGAATACTGACATTTTAAATATGTCTGCCAGGGCCCCTGCAAGTTCAACACTAGCTTCCCTCAAGGTCTGTGGGAATACCCTGTCTGGTCCTGGGGATTTATCCACTCTGATTTGCCTCAAGACAGCGAGCACCTCCTCCCCTTTAATCTGTAAAGGTTCCATGACCTCCCTACCAGTTTGCCCTATTTCCGTAGACTCCATGCCAGTTTCCTCAGTAAATACGGATGCAAAAAAACCATTTAGTATCTCCCCCATCTCTTTTGGTTCCATACACAGTCTACCAATCTGGTCTTCAAGAGGACCAATTTTATCCCTCGCTATCCTTTTGCTCCTAACATACCTCTAGAAGCTCTTTGGATTTTCCTTCACTCTGTCTGCCAAAGTAACCTCATGTCTTCTTTTAGCCCTCCTGATTTCCCTCTTAAGGAGCTTCTTGCACTTTTTATACTCCTCGAGCATCTGATCTGTTCCTTGCTGCCTGTACATTTCATACAACTCTCTCTTCCTCTTAATCAGTGTTACAATCTCCCTCGAGAACCAAGGTTCCTTATTCCGATTTACTTTGCCTTTAATCCTGACAGGAACATACAAACTCTGCACTCTCAAAATTTCTCCTTTGAAGACCTCCCACTTTCCATTTACATCCTTACCAGAGAACAGCCTGTGCCAATCCACACTTCCCAGATCCCTTCTCATTTCATCAAATTTGGCCTTTTTCCAGTTCAGAACTTCAACCCGAGGCCCAGATCTATCCTTATCCATGATCAGGTTGAAACTAATGGCATTATGATCACTGGGTCTAAAGTGTTCCCTCACACTCACATCCATCACCTGCCCTAACTCATTTCCCAATAGGAGATCCAATATCGCATCCTCTCTAATTGGCACCTCTATATACTGATGTAGAAAATTCTCCTGAACACATTTTACAAACTCTACCCCATCTAAACCTTTAACAGTATGCGAGTCCCAATCTATATGTGCAATCTTTGTCTCGTCACTGGACACAGGTGAGGTCCCAGAGGATTGGAGGATAGCTAATGTGGTCCCGTTAGTTAAGAAGGGTAGGAATGATAACCCAGGAAATTATAGGTCGGTGAGCTTGACGTCCGTGGTCGGGAAGTTGTTGGAGAGGATTCTTAGAGATCGGATGTATGTGCATTTAGAAAGGAATGAACTCATTAACGATAGTCAGCATGGTTTTGTGAGTGGGAGGTCATGCCTCACTAACCTGGTGGAGTTTTTTGAAGAAGTGACTAGAATGGTTGACGAGGGAAGGGCCGTGGATGTCGTCTGTATGGACTTTAGTAAGGCGTTTGATAAAGTCCCTCATGGTAGGTTGGTGCAAAAGGTTGGATCTCATGGGATAAAGGGGGAGGTGGCTAGATGGGTGGAGAACTGGCTTGGTCACAGAAGACAGAGGGTGGTAGTGGAAGGGTCTTTTTCCGGCTGTGACTAGTGGTGTTCCGCAGGGCTCTGTATTGAGACCTCTGCTGTTTGTGATTTATATAAACGATCTGGAAGAAGGTGTAACTGGGATGATCAGTAAGTTTGCGGACGACACGAAAATGGCTGGACTTGCAGATAGTGAGGAACATTGTCAGAGGCTACAGAAGGATATAGATAGGCTGGAAATTTGGGCAAAGAAATGGCAGATGGAGTTCAATCCAGATAAATGCGAAGCGATGCATTTTGGTAGAACGAACGTAGGGGGAGCTGTACGATAAATGGCAGAACCATAAAGGGTGTAGATACGCAGAGGGACCTGGGTGTGCAAGTCCACAGATCCTTGAAGGTGACGTCACAGGTGGAGAAGGTAGTGAATAAGGCATATGGCATGCTTGTCTTTATTGGACGGGGCATAAAGTATAAAAGTTGGGGTCTGATGTTGCAGATGTATAGAACGTTGGTTCGGCCGCATTTGGAATACTGCGTCCAGTTCTGGTCGCCACACTACCAGAAGGACGTGGAGGCTTAGAGAGAGTACAGAGGAGGTTTACCAGGATGTTGCCTGGTATGGAAGGGCTTAGTTATGAGGAGAGATTGGGTAAACTGGGGTTGTTCTCACTGGAAAGACGGAGGATGAGGGGTGACCTAATAGAGGTGTATAAAATTATGAAAGGCTTAGATAGGGTGAACGGTGGGAAGCTTTTCCCCAGGTCGGTGGTGACGTTCACGAGGGGTCATAGGTTCAAGGTGAAGGGGGGGAGGTTTAACACGGATATCAGAAGGACGTATTTTACGCAGAGGGTGGTGGGGGCCTGGAATGCGCTGCCGGGCAAGGTGGTGGAGGCGGACACACTGGGAACGTTTAAGACTTATCTAGATAGCCACATGAGCGGAGTGGGAATGGAGGGATACAAAAGAGTGGTCTAGTTTGGACCAGGGAGCGGCGCGGGCTTGGAGGGCCGAAGGGCCTGTTCCTGTGCTTTATTGTTCTTTATATTTGCCCCTTTATACCAAGGTACACAGAGAAAAGTAAATAAGAATGAAAAAACTCACCCCTGCTCGCCCTGTCCCCCGAAGCCCTGTGAACCAAAGCCCTTATAGCTCACACTCTGCAGATGAGCCATTATAGCTCACACTCTGCAGGTAAGGCAGATGAACTTAGAGCTTGGATTCGTACTTGGAACTATGATGTTGTTGTTATTACAGAGACATGGTTAAGAGAAGGGCAGGATTGGCATTTAACGTCCCAGGATACAGATGTTTCAGGCGGGATAGAGGGGGATGTAAAAGGGGTGGGGGAGTTTCACTATTGGTTAAGGAGAATATCACAGTTGTACTCCGGGAGGACACCTCGGAGGGCTCATACAGCGAGGCAATATGGGTAGAGCTCAGGAATAGGAAGAGTGTAGTCACAATGTTGGGGGTTTACTATAGGCCAACGAACTGCCGGCGGGAGATTGAGAAACAGATAAGTAGGTAGATTTCGGCAAGGTGTAAAAGTAACAGGGTTGTTATGATGGGAGATTTTAACTTCCCTGATATTGACTGGGACTCACTTAGTGCTCGGGGTGTGGATGGGGCAGAGTTTGTAAGGAGCATCCAGGAGGGCTTCTTGAAACAGTATGTATATAGTCCAACAAGGGAAGGGGCCGTACTGGACCTGGTATTGGGGAATGAGCCCGGCCAGGTGGTCAATGTTTCAGTAGGGGAGCAGTTCCGGAACAGTGACCACAATTCAGTAAGCTTTAAGGTACTGATGGATAAAGATAAGTGTAATCCTCAAGTTAAGGTGCTAAATTGGGGGAAGGATTACAGCAATATTAGACAGGAACTGAAGAATGTAGATTGGGGGCAGATGTTTGAGGGCAAATCAACATCTGGCATGTGGGAGGCTTTCAAGTTTAAGTTGATGGAGATTCAGGACCGGCACATTCCTGTAAGGATGAAGGACAGGTTTGGCCAGTTTTGGGAACCTTGGACAACAAGAGATATTTTGAGCCTCGTCATAGAGAAAAACGAAGCATTTGTCAGAGCTGGGAGGCTGGAAACACACGAAGCAAGTGTGGAATACAAGGAAAGTAGAAAGAAACTTAATCAAGGAATAAGAAGACCTAAAAAGGGTCATGAAAAAGCATTGGCCAGCAGGATTAAGGAAAATCCCAAGGTTTTTTACACATTTATAAAGAGCAAGAGGGTAGCCAGGGAGAGGGTTAGAACATAGAACATAGAAAAACTACAGCACAAACAGGCCCTTCGGCCCACAAGTTGTGCCGAACACATCCCTACCTTCGAGACCTACCTATAACCCTCCATCCTATTAAGCTCCATGTACTCATCCAGGAGTCTCTTAAAAGACCCTATTGAGTTCGCCTGCACCACCCCTGACAGCAGCCGATTCCACTCGCCCTCTGTGTGAAAATCTTACCCCTAACATCTCCCCTGTACCTACCCCCCAGCACCTTAAACCTGTGTCCTCTCGTAGCAGACATTTCCACCCTGGGAAAAAGCCTCTGAGAGTCCACCCGATCTATGCCTCTCAACATCTTATACACCTCTATTAGGTCTCCTCTCATTCTTCGTCTCTCCAAGGAGAAAAGACCGAGCTCCCTCAGCCTATCCTCATAAGGCATGCCACTCAATCCAGGCAACATCCTTGTAAATCTCCTCTGCACCCTTTCAATCTTTTCCACATCCTTCCTATAGTGAGGCGACCAGAACTGAGCACAGTACTCCAAGTGGGGTCTGACGAGGGTCTTATATAGCTGCATCATTATCCCCGGACTCCTAAACACAATCCCTCGATTGATAAAGGCCAGCACACCATACGCCTTCTTAACCACCTCCTCCACCTGTGGGGCCAATTTTAGAGTCCTATGGACCCGGACCCCAAGGTCCTTCTGATCCTCTACCGTACTAAGAGTCTTTCCCTTTATATTGTACTCCTTCATCCCATTTGTCCTGCCAAAATGGACCACGATGCATTTATCTGGGTTGAAGCCCATCTGCCACTTGTCCGCCCAGTCTTGCATCCTATCTATGTCCCTCTGTAACTTCTGACATCCTTCCAGACTATCCACAACCCCACCAACCTTCGTGTCGTCGGCAAACTTACCACCCATCCCTCCGCTTCCTCATCCAGGTCATTTATGAAAATGACAAACAGCAAGGGTCCCAGAACAGATCCCTGGGGCACACCACTGGTGACTGACGTCCATTTAGAAAAAGACCCATCTCTACCCACTCTCTGCCTCCTTTGGGCAAGCCAGTTCTGGATCCACCGGGCAGCAACCCCTTGGATCCCGTGCCCTCTCACTTTTTCTAGAAGCCTTGCATGGGGGACCTTATCGAACGCCTTGCTAAAATCCATATACACCACATCTACCGCCTTCCCTTCGTCAATGTGTTTAGTCACATTTTCGAAGAACTCCACCAGGCTCGTAAGGCACGATCTGCCTTTGACAAAGCCATGCTGAGTATTCTTGAGCATACTAAACCTCTCTAAATGCCTTATATCCTGTCCCTCAGGATCTTCTCCATCAGTTTACCAACCACTGAGGTTAGACTCACCGGTCGGTAATTTCCTGGGCTAGCTCTATTCCCCTTCTTGAAAATGGGAACCACATCCGCAATCCTTCAATCCTCCGGCACCTCTCCCGTCTCCATCGACGACGCAAAGATCATCGCCAGAGGCTCTGCAATCTCCTCCCTCGCCTCCCACAGTAACCTGGGGTACATCCCATCCGGACCCGGCGACTTATCTATCTTGATGCCATTCAAAGATTCCAGCACAACCTCTTTGTTAAAGTCCACATACTCAATCCTTTCAGTCCACCGCACGCCCGCAGTACATCCACCCAGGTCCTCCTCCTCTGTGAAAACCGAGGCAAAATACTCATTAAGCACCTCTGCCATTTCTACTGGTTCCGTACTGATTTTTCCGCCTTCACCTTTTATAGGCCCTATTCCGTCACGTCTCATCCTTTTACTCTTCACATATTTATAGAACGCCTTAGGGTTCTCCTTAATCCTACCTGCCAGGGCCTTCTCGTGACCCCTTCTGGCTCTCCTAATTTCCTTCTTTAGTCCCTTCCTACAAGCCGTATACTCTTCTAAATCCCTATCTTCGCCAAGCTCTCTGAGCCTTTTGTACGCTTTCCTTTTCTTCTCGACTAGGTCCCGCACAGCTTTCGTGCACCACGGTTCCTTTAACCGACCAACACCTCCCTGTCTGCTCGGAACGTTGTCCTGTAGAACTCTAGACAGACATTTCTTGAAAAACTGCCACCTCTCTTCAGTAGATTTCCCCGAGAATACCTCCTTCCAATTTACTCCTCTAATTTGCTGTCTAATGTCTTCATATTTCCCCTTACTCCATGTAAACACTTTCCTAGCTTGCCTGATCCTCTCTTTTACCAATGCAAGCCTAAAGGAGATAGAGTTATGATCGCTATCCCCAAGATGCTCTCCCACTGAGAGATCTGACACCTGTCCAGGTTCATTGGTCAGTATCAGATCAAGTACAGCCTCTCCTCTTGGAGGCTTGTCCACATGCTGTGTCAGGAAACCCTCCTGAACACACCTAACCAACTCTTCCCCATCCAATCCCCTTACCCTAGCGATATTCCAATCTATGTTTGGGAAATCATAGAATCATAGAAACCCTACAGTGCAGAAAGAGGCCATTCGGCCCATCGAGTCTGCACCGAATACACAATCCCACCCAGGCCCTACCCCCATATCCCTACATATTTACCCACTAATCTACGCATCTCAGGACACTAAGGGGCAATTTTAGCATAGCCAATCAGCCTAACCCGCACATCTTTGGACTGTGGGAGGAAACCAGAGCACCCGGAGGAAACCCACGCAGACACGAGGAGAATGTGCAAACTCCACACAGACAGTGACCCAAGCCGGGAATCGAACCCAGGTCCCTGGAGCTGTGAAGCAGCAGTGCTAACCACTGTGCTACCATGCCGCCCATGGTTAAAGTCGCCCATTAAAGTCTCCCATCACAACAACTCTGCTATTACTGCATCTCTCCAGGATCTGTTTCCCTATCTGCTCCTCCACCTCCCTGTTACTATTGGGCGGCCTATAGAAAACTCCCAGCAAAGTGACCGGCCCCTTCCCACTCTGAACTTCCACCCACAGAGACTCGGTGGACAATCCCTCCACAGCATACACCTTCTCTACAGCTGTGACACTATCCCTGATCAGCAGTGCCACTCCACCCCCTCTCTTGCCTCCCTCCCACTCAAGGACAAGGGAGGGAATCTATGCATGGAGCCAGAGGAAGTGGGTGAGGTATTAAATGAGTACTTTGCGTCAGTGTTCACCAAAGAGAAGGACTTGGTGGATGATGAGTCTGGGAAAGGATGTGTAGATAGTTTGAGTCATGTTGAGATCAAAAAGGAGGAGGTATTGGGGTTGTTGAGAAACATTAAGGTAGACAAGTCCCCAGGGCCTGATGGGATATACCCCAGAATACTGAGAGGCAAGGGAGGAAATTGCTGGGGCCTTGAGAGAAATCTTTGTATCCTCACTGGCTACAGGGGAGGTCCCAGAGGGTTGGAGAATAGCCAATGTGGTTCCTTTGTTTAAGAAGGGTAGCAAGGATAATCCAGGTAATTACAGGCCGGTGAGCCTTACATCAGTGGTAGGGAAATTATTGGAGAGGATTCTTCGAGACAGGATTTACGCCCACTTGGAAATAAGTGGACGTATTAGTGAGAGGCAACATGGTTTTGTGAAGTGGAGGTCATGTCTCACTAACTTGATCGAGTTTTTCGAGGAAATGACGAAGATGATTGATGAGGGTAGGGCAGTGGATGTTGTCTCCATGGACTTCAGTAAGGCCTTTGACAAGGTCCCTCATGGCAGACTGGTGCAGAAGGTGAAGTCGCACGGGATTAGAGGTGAGCTGGCAAGGTGGATACAAAACTGGCTTGTCAAAGAAGACAGAGGGTAGCAGTGGAAGGGTGCGTTTCTGAATGGAGGGCTGTGACAACTGGCGTTCCTCAGGGATCAGTGCTGGGACCTTTGCTGTTTGTAATATTTATAAAGGATTTGGAGGAAAATGTAACTGGTTTCAGTGGTATGTTTGCGGATGACACAAAGGTTGGTGGATTTGCGGATAGCGATGAGGACCATCAGAGGATACAGCAGGATATAGATCAGTTGGAGACTTGGGCGGAGAGATGGCAGATGGAGTTTAATCCGGACAAATGTGAGGTAATGCATTTTGGAAGGTCTAATACAGATAGAAAATATACAGCAAATGGCAGAACCCTTAGGAGTATTGATAGGCAAAGGGATCTGGGTGTATAGGTACACAGGTCACTGAAAGTGGCAATGCAGGTGGAGAAGGTAGTCAAGAAGACATATTGCTCCCAATGTCCCAACATTCAATGTTCTGACCAATGAAACCAAGCATGCTGAATGCCTTCTTCATCACTCTGTCCACCTGTGACTCCACTTTCAAGGAGATATGAACCTGTACCCCTAGATCTCTTTGCTCTGTAATTCTCCCCAACGCCCTACCATTAACTGAGTCAGTTCTGCCCTGGTTCAATCGACCAAAATGCATCACCTCGCATTTATCTAAATTAAACTCCATCTGCCATTCGTCAGCCCACTGGCCCAATTGATCAAGGTCCCATTGCAATCCCAGATAACCCTCTTCACTGTCCACTATGCCACCAATCTTAGTGTCATCTGCAAACTTACTAACCATGCCTCCTATATTCTCATCCAAATCATTAATATAAATGACAAATAACAGTGGACCCAGCACTGATCCCTGAGGCACACCGCTGGTCACAGGCCTCCAGTTTGAAAAACAACCCTCTCCAACCAGGCGGCACGGTGGCACAGTGGTTAGCACTGCTGCTTCACAGCTCCAGGGACCTGGGTTCAATTCCCGGCTTGGGTCACTGTCCGTGTGGAGTTTGCACATTCTCCTCGTGTCTGCGTGGGTTTCCTCCGGGTGCTCCGGTTTCCCCCCACAGTCCAAAGATGTGCGGGTTAGGTTGATTGGCCATGCTAAAAAATTGCCCTTAGTGTCCTGGGATGCGTAGGTTCGAGGGATTAGTGGGTAAATATGTAAGGATATGGGGATAGGGCCTGGGTGGGATTGTGGTCGGTGCAGACTCGATGGGCCGAATGGCCCATTTCTGTGCTGTAGGGTTTCTACGATTCTAAGATTCAATCACCCTCTGGCTTCTGACATCCTGATTTCTCTCTTAACCCTAATCCTACGCCCCTTATACTATTCAAGGGATCCACTTGATCCCAGCTGCCTATGCATGTCATGTGCCTCTTTCTTCTTCTTGACCAGGGCCTCAATATAGAACATAGAACATTACAGCGCAGAACAGGCCCTTCGGCCCACGATGTTGCACCGACCAGTTAAAAAAAAAAACTGTGACCCTCCAACCTAAACCAATTTCTTTTCGTCCATGAACCTATCTACGGATCTCTTAAACGCCCCCAAACTAGGCGCATTTACTACTGATGCTGGCAGGGCATTCCAATCCCTCACCACCCTCTGGGTAAAGAACCTACCCCTGACATCGGTTCTATAACTACCCCCCCTCAATTTAAAGCCATGCCCCCTCGTGCTGGATTTCTCCATCAGAGGAAAAAGGCTATCACTATCCACCCTATCTAAACCTCTAATCATCTTATATGTTTCAATAAGATCCCCTCTTAGCCGCCGCCTTTCCAGCGAAAACAATCCCAAATCCCTCAGCCTCTCCTCATAGGATCTCCCCTCCATACCAGGCAACATCCTGGTAAACCTCCTCTGCACCTTCTCCAAAGCCTCCACATCCTTCCTGTAATGTGGGGACCAGAACTGCACACAGTACTCCAAGTGCGGCCGCACCAGAGTTGTGTACAGTTGCAACATAACGCTACCCGAGTCTTCCAGGATTCCCTGCTTCTGCCAGCCTTGCCCTTCACTCTAAAAGGAATGTGCTTTCTCTGAACCCTGGTAAACACACTTTTGAAAGCATGCCACTTACCAGACATCCCTTTGCCTTCCCACAGACTCCCCCAATTAACTTTTGAAAGTTTCTGCCTGATACCATCAAAGTTGATCTTGCCCCAATTTAGAACTTATACTTTTGGGCCAGACCTATCATTCTCCATAGCTATCTTGTAACCCTATTTGGGGGCCTATAGTAACCCTATTACTATAGGCCCCCAAATAGTAATAGAGATGTGGAGGAAGAAATTGCTAAGCAGATTATGGATAGGTGTGGGGGGTCACAGGGTAGTTGTCATGGGGGACTTTAACTTTCCAAATATTGATTGGAACCTTTGTAGGTCAAATAGTTCGGATGGGGCAGTTTTTGTGCAGTGTGTGCAGGAGGTTTCCTGACACAATATGTGGAGAGGCCGACAAGAGGTGAGGCCACATTGGATTTGGTACTGGGAAATGAACCGGGCCAAGTGTTAGATTTGGTTGTGGGAGAGCACTTTGGAGATAGTGACCACAATTCGGTGTCTTTTGTTATTGCAATGGAGAGGGATAGGGCCATACGGCAGGGCAAGGTTTACAATTGGGGGAGAGGTAATTATGATGCGATTAGGCAAGAATTGGGGGCATAAGTTGGGAACAGAAACTGTCAGGGAAAGGCACAAATGAAAAGTGGAACTTTTTCAAGGAACAAATACTGGGTGTCCTTGATAGGTATGTCCCTGTCAGGCAGGGAGGAAATGGCCGAGAGAGGGAACCATGGTTCATGAAAGAGGTGGAATGTCTTGTGAAAAGGAAGAGGGAAGCTTATGTAGGGATGAGGAAACAAGGTTCAGATGGCTCGATTGAGGGTTACAATTAAGCAAGGAACGAGCTGAAAAAGGGGCTTAGGAGAGCTAGGAGGGGACATGAGAAGTCCTTGGCGGGTCGGATCAAGGAAAACCCCAAGGCTTTTTACTCTTATGTGAGGAATAAAAGAATGACCAGGGTGAGGTTAGGGCCGGTCAAGGACAGTAGTGGGAACTTGTGTATGGAGTCAGTAGAGATAGGCGAGGTGATGAATGAATACTTTTCTTCAGTGTTCACCAAGGAGAGGGGCCATGTTTTGGAGGAAGAGAAGGTGTTACAGGCTAATAGGCTGGAGGAAATAGATGTTCGGAGGGAGGATGTACTGGCAGTTTTGAATAAACTGAAGGTCGATAAGTCCCCTGGGCCTGATGAAATATATCCTAGGATTCTTTGGGAGGCAAGGGATGAGATTGCAGAGCCTTTGGCTTTGATCTTTGGGTCCTTGCTGTCCACGGGGATGGTGCCAGAGGACTGGAGAGTGGCGAATGTTGTTCCTCTGTTTAAGAAAGGGAATAGAAATGACCCTGGTAATTATAGACCAGTTAGTCTTACTTCGGTGGTTGGTAAATTGACGGAAAAGGTCCTTAGGGATGGGACTTACGACTATTTAGAAAGATGCGGATTAATCTGGGATAGTTAGCACGGATTCGTGAAGGGCAAGTCGTGCCTCACAAATTTGATAGAATTTTTTGAGGAGGTAACTAAGTGTGTTGATGAAGGTAGGGCAATTGATGTCATATACATGGATTTTAGTAAGGCCTTTGATAAGGTCCCCCATGGTAGGCTTATGATGAAAGTAAGGAGGTGTGGGATAGAGGGAAAGTTGGCCGATTGGATAGGTAACTGGCTATCTGATCGAAGACAGAGGGTGGTGGTGGATGGAAAACTTTCGGATTGGAGGCAGGTTGCCAGTCGAGTGCCACAGGGATCAGTGCTTGGTCCTCTGCTCTTTGTGAGTTTTATTAATGACTTAGAGGAGGGGGCTGAAGGGTGGATCAGAAAAATTTGCTGATGACACCAAGATTGGTGGAGTAGTGGATGAGGTGGAGGGCTGTTGTAGGCTGCAAAGAGATATAGATAGGATGCAAAGCTGGGCTGAAAAATGGCAAATGGAGTTTAACCCTGATAAATGTGAGGTGATTCATTTTGGTAGGACTCACTTAAATGTGAATTACAGGGTCAAAGGTAGGGTTCTGAAGACTGTGGAGGAACAGAGAGATCTTGGGGTCCATATCCACAGATCTCTAAAGGTTGCCACTCAAGTGGATAGAGCTGTGAAGAAGGCCTATAGTGTGTTAGCTTTTATTAACAGGGGGTTGGAGTTTAAGAGCTGTGGGGTTATGCTGCAACTGTACAGGACCTTGGTGAGACCACATTTGGAATATTGTGTGCAGTTCTGGTCACCTCACTATAAGAAGGATGTGGAAGCGCTGGAAAGAGTGCAGAGGAGATTTACCAGGATGCTGCCTGGTTTGGAGGGTAGGTCTTATGAGGAAAGGTTGAGGGAGCTAGGGCTGTTCTCTCTGGAGCGGAGGAGGCTGAGGGGAGACTTAATAGAGGTTTATAAAATGATGAAGGGGATAGATAGAGTGAACGTTCAAAGACTATTTCCTCGGGTGGATGGAGCTATTACAAGGGGGCATAACTATAGGGTTCATGGTGGGAGATATAGGAAGGATATCAGAGGTAGGTTCTTTACGCAGAGAGTGGTTGGGGTGTGGAATGGACTGCCTGCAGTGATAGTGGAGTCAGACACTTTAGGAACATTTAAGCGGTTATTGGATAGGTACATGGAGCACACCAGGATGATAGGGAGTGGGATAGCTTGATCTTGGTTTCAGATAAAGCTCGGCACAACATCGTGGGCTGAAGGGCCTGTTCTGTGCTGTAGTGTTCTATGTTCTATCTTAAAACTAATAGAATTATGGTCACTGGTCCCAAAGTGATCCCTCACTAACACTTCTGTCACCTGCCCTTCCTTATTTCCCAAGAGGAAGTCAAGTTTTGCCCCCTCTCTAGTCGGGCCATCCACATACTGAATGAGAAATTCCTCCTGAATACACTCAACAAATTTCTCTCCATCCAACCCTCTAATACTATGGCTGTCCCAGTCAATGTTGGGAAAGTTAAAATCTCCGACTATTACCACCCTATTTTTCTTGGAGCTATCTGTAATCTCCTTACATATTTGCTCCTCAATTTCCCGCTGACTATTTGGGGGCCTATAGTACAACCCTATCAAAGTGATTTCCCCCTTCTTATTTCTCAGTTCTACCCATATAGACTCAGTGGCCGAACCCTCGGATATATCCCCTCTCAGTACGGCGGTGATGCTTTCCCTAATCAAAAGTGCAACTCCCCCTCCTCTCTTACCTCCTGTTCCATCTGTCCTATAGCATCTGTACCCTGGAACATTGAGCTGCCAATCCTGTCCCTCCCTTAGCCATGTTTCAGTAATTGCTATAATATCCCAGTCCCACATATCCATCCATGCCCTGAGTTCATCTGCCTTGCCCGTCAGGCCTCTCGCATTGAAATAAATGCAGTTTAATCTGGGCTTCCCTTGCTCTCTGTCTTGCTTCTGTCTGATCTGTCTGGTACTAGGATTACTGACACTGCCTTTACTACTTAATGTGCTCTCTTTAACTTCTGTGCTGTCCTCAACCTTCTCTTCTGTCTCCCGACTGCTTTGGGTCCCACCCCCCTGCCAAACTAGTTTAAACCCTTCTGAGTGGCTCCAGCAAATCTCCCCACCAGGATGTTAGTCCCCTTCCAGTTCAGGTGTAACCCGTCCCTCTTCAGCAGGTCACCCCTTCCCCAGAAAAGATAGAAATGTTCCAAAAATCTAAATCCCTGCCCCCTGCCCCAGCTCTCAAGCCAGGCATTCATCTGCCTAATCTTCCTATTCCTACTCTCACTAGCACGTGGCACCGGTCGTAGTCCAGAAATTACTACCCTCGAGATCCTGCACTTTAGCCTTTTGCCTAACTCTCTATATTCACACTTCAGGACCTCATCCCTTTTCCTACCTATGTCATTGGTACCAATGACATAGGTAGGACTCTGGGGTAGTGCCGGCTGACTGGAAAACAGCTACTGTTACGCCGCTGTTTAAAAAAGGAAGTAGACAAAAGGCGGGTAACTACAGGCCGGTTAGCTTAACGTCCGTAGTTGGGAAGATGCTAGGGTCCATTATTAAAGAGGAAATAACAGAGCACCTGAATAAGAATGGTTCGATCAAGCAGACGCAGCATGGATTCATGAAGGGAAAGTCGTGTTTGACGAATCTACTGGACTTTTATGAAGATGTCACTAGTGCGGTTGACAGAGGGGAACCGGTGGATGTGGTGTTTTTAGATTTCCAGAAGGCGTTCGATAAGGTGCCTCACAAAAGGTTGCTGCAGAAGATTGGGGTACACGGAGTTAGGGGTAAGGTGTTGGCGTGGATTGGGGATTGGCTATCTAACAGGAAGCAGAGAGTTGGGATAAATGGGTGCTTTTCTGGTTGGCAGTTGGTGACCAGTGGCGTGCCGCAGGGATCGGTGCTGGGGCCTCAATTGTTTACCATTTACATAGATGATCTGGAGGAGGGGACTGAATGTAGGGTATTCAAGTTTGCTGATGACACGAAGGTGAGTGGGAAAGCGAATTGCGTGGAGGACGCGGAAAGTCTGCAGAGAGATTTGGATAGGCTGAGCGAGTGGGCGAGGATCTGGCAGATGGAATATAACGTTAGCAAATGTGAGGTTATCCACTTTGGAAGAAATAATAGTAAATTGGAATATTATTTAAATGGAGAAAAATTACATCGTGCGACTGTGCAGAGGGACCTGGGGGTCCTTGTGCACGAATCGCAAAAACTCAGTCTGCAGGTGCAGCAGGTGATCAAGAAGGCGAATGGATTGTTGGCCTTTATCGTGAGGGGGATAGAATATAAAAGCAGGGAGGTCTTGCTGCAACTGTACAAGGCACTGGTGAGGCCGCAACTGGAGTACTGTGTGCAGTTTTGGTCCCCTTATTTGCGAAAGGATATATTGGCCTTGGAGGGAGTGCAGAGAAGGTTCACCAGGTTGATACCGGAGATGAGGGGTGTAGCTTATGAGGAGAGATTAAACAGATTGGGTCTGTACTCGTTGGAGTTTAGAAGGATGAGGGGTGATCTTATAGAGAAATATAAGATAATGAAGGGGCTGGATAGGGTAGAGGTGGAGAGATTGTTTCCACTTAGAAGGGAAACCAGAACTAGAGGGCACAGCCTCAAAATAAGGGGGGGCCGGTTCATAGAACATAGAACATAGAACATTACAGCGCAGAACAGGCCCTTCGGCCCACGATGTTGCACCGACCAGTTAAAAAAAAACAAACTGTGACCCTCCAACCTAAACCAATTTCTTTTCGTCCATGAACCTATCTACGGATCTCTTAAACGCCCCCAAACTAGGCGCATTTACTACTGATGCTGGCAGGGCATTCCAATCCCTCACCACCCTCTGGGTAAAGAACCTACCCCTGACATCGGTTCTATAACTACCCCCCCTCAATTTAAAGCCATGCCCCCTCGTGCTGGATTTCTCCATCAGAGGAAAAAGGCTATCACTATCCACCCTATCTAAACCTCTAATCATCTTATATGTTTCAATAAGATCCCCTCTTAGCCGCCGCCTTTCCAGCGAAAACAATCCCAAATCCCTCAGCCTCTCCTCATAGGATCTCCCCTCCATACCAGGCAACATCCTGGTAAACCTCCTCTGCACCTTCTCCAAAGCCTCCACATCCTTCCTGTAATGTGGGGACCAGAACTGCACACAGTACTCCAAGTGCGGCCGCACCAGAGTTGTGTACAGTTGCAACATAACGCTACCCGAGTCTTCCAGGATTCCCTGCTTCTGCCAGCCTTGCCCTTCACTCTAAAAGGAATGTGCTTTCTCTGAACCCTGGTAAACACACTTTTGAAAGCATGCCACTTACCAGACATCCCTTTGCCTTCCCACAGACTCCCCCAATTAACTTTTGAAAGTTTCTGCCTGATACCATCAAAGTTGATCTTGCCCCAATTTAGAACTTATACTTTTGGGCCAGACCTATCATTCTCCATAGCTATCTTGTAACCCTATTTGGGGGCCTATAGTAACCCTATTACTATAGGCCCCCAAATAGTAATAGAGATGTGGAGGAAGAAATTGCTAAGCAGATTATGGATAGGTGTGGGGGGTCACAGGGTAGTTGTCATGGGGGACTTTAACTTTCCAAATATTGATTGGAACCTTTGTAGGTCAAATAGTTCGGATGGGGCAGTTTTTGTGCAGTGTGTGCAGGAGGTTTCCTGACACAATATGTGGAGAGGCCGACAAGAGGTGAGGCCACATTGGATTTGGTACTGGGAAATGAACCGGGCCAAGTGTTAGATTTGGTTGTGGGAGAGCACTTTGGAGATAGTGACCACAATTCGGTGTCTTTTGTTATTGCAATGGAGAGGGATAGGGCCATACGGCAGGGCAAGGTTTACAATTGGGGGAGAGGTAATTATGATGCGATTAGGCAAGAATTGGGGGCATAAGTTGGGAACAGAAACTGTCAGGGAAAGGCACAAATGAAAAGTGGAACTTTTTCAAGGAACAAATACTGGGTGTCCTTGATAGGTATGTCCCTGTCAGGCAGGGAGGAAATGGCCGAGAGAGGGAACCATGGTTCATGAAAGAGGTGGAATGTCTTGTGAAAAGGAAGAGGGAAGCTTATGTAGGGATGAGGAAACAAGGTTCAGATGGCTCGATTGAGGGTTACAATTAAGCAAGGAACGAGCTGAAAAAGGGGCTTAGGAGAGCTAGGAGGGGACATGAGAAGTCCTTGGCGGGTCGGATCAAGGAAAACCCCAAGGCTTTTTACTCTTATGTGAGGAATAAAAGAATGACCAGGGTGAGGTTAGGGCCGGTCAAGGACAGTAGTGGGAACTTGTGTATGGAGTCAGTAGAGATAGGCGAGGTGATGAATGAATACTTTTCTTCAGTGTTCACCAAGGAGAGGGGCCATGTTTTGGAGGAAGAGAAGGTGTTACAGGCTAATAGGCTGGAGGAAATAGATGTTCGGAGGGAGGATGTACTGGCAGTTTTGAATAAACTGAAGGTCGATAAGTCCCCTGGGCCTGATGAAATATATCCTAGGATTCTTTGGGAGGCAAGGGATGAGATTGCAGAGCCTTTGGCTTTGATCTTTGGGTCCTTGCTGTCCACGGGGATGGTGCCAGAGGACTGGAGAGTGGCGAATGTTGTTCCTCTGTTTAAGAAAGGGAATAGAAATGACCCTGGTAATTATAGACCAGTTAGTCTTACTTCGGTGGTTGGTAAATTGACGGAAAAGGTCCTTAGGGATGGGACTTACGACTATTTAGAAAGATGCGGATTAATCTGGGATAGTTAGCACGGATTCGTGAAGGGCAAGTCGTGCCTCACAAATTTGATAGAATTTTTTGAGGAGGTAACTAAGTGTGTTGATGAAGGTAGGGCAATTGATGTCATATACATGGATTTTAGTAAGGCCTTTGATAAGGTCCCCCATGGTAGGCTTATGATGAAAGTAAGGAGGTGTGGGATAGAGGGAAAGTTGGCCGATTGGATAGGTAACTGGCTATCTGATCGAAGACAGAGGGTGGTGGTGGATGGAAAACTTTCGGATTGGAGGCAGGTTGCCAGTCGAGTGCCACAGGGATCAGTGCTTGGTCCTCTGCTCTTTGTGAGTTTTATTAATGACTTAGAGGAGGGGGCTGAAGGGTGGATCAGAAAAATTTGCTGATGACACCAAGATTGGTGGAGTAGTGGATGAGGTGGAGGGCTGTTGTAGGCTGCAAAGAGATATAGATAGGATGCAAAGCTGGGCTGAAAAATGGCAAATGGAGTTTAACCCTGATAAATGTGAGGTGATTCATTTTGGTAGGACTCACTTAAATGTGAATTACAGGGTCAAAGGTAGGGTTCTGAAGACTGTGGAGGAACAGAGAGATCTTGGGGTCCATATCCACAGATCTCTAAAGGTTGCCACTCAAGTGGATAGAGCTGTGAAGAAGGCCTATAGTGTGTTAGCTTTTATTAACAGGGGGTTGGAGTTTAAGAGCTGTGGGGTTATGCTGCAACTGTACAGGACCTTGGTGAGACCACATTTGGAATATTGTGTGCAGTTCTGGTCACCTCACTATAAGAAGGATGTGGAAGCGCTGGAAAGAGTGCAGAGGAGATTTACCAGGATGCTGCCTGGTTTGGAGGGTAGGTCTTATGAGGAAAGGTTGAGGGAGCTAGGGCTGTTCTCTCTGGAGCGGAGGAGGCTGAGGGGAGACTTAATAGAGGTTTATAAAATGATGAAGGGGATAGATAGAGTGAACGTTCAAAGACTATTTCCTCGGGTGGATGGAGCTATTACAAGGGGGCATAACTATAGGGTTCATGGTGGGAGATATAGGAAGGATATCAGAGGTAGGTTCTTTACGCAGAGAGTGGTTGGGGTGTGGAATGGACTGCCTGCAGTGATAGTGGAGTCAGACACTTTAGGAACATTTAAGCGGTTATTGGATAGGTACATGGAGCACACCAGGATGATAGGGAGTGGGATAGCTTGATCTTGGTTTCAGATAAAGCTCGGCACAACATCGTGGGCTGAAGGGCCTGTTCTGTGCTGTAGTGTTCTATGTTCTATCTTAAAACTAATAGAATTATGGTCACTGGTCCCAAAGTGATCCCTCACTAACACTTCTGTCACCTGCCCTTCCTTATTTCCCAAGAGGAAGTCAAGTTTTGCCCCCTCTCTAGTCGGGCCATCCACATACTGAATGAGAAATTCCTCCTGAATACACTCAACAAATTTCTCTCCATCCAACCCTCTAATACTATGGCTGTCCCAGTCAATGTTGGGAAAGTTAAAATCTCCGACTATTACCACCCTATTTTTCTTGGAGCTATCTGTAATCTCCTTACATATTTGCTCCTCAATTTCCCGCTGACTATTTGGGGGCCTATAGTACAACCCTATCAAAGTGATTTCCCCCTTCTTATTTCTCAGTTCTACCCATATAGACTCAGTGGCCGAACCCTCGGATATATCCCCTCTCAGTACGGCGGTGATGCTTTCCCTAATCAAAAGTGCAACTCCCCCTCCTCTCTTACCTCCTGTTCCATCTGTCCTATAGCATCTGTACCCTGGAACATTGAGCTGCCAATCCTGTCCCTCCCTTAGCCATGTTTCAGTAATTGCTATAATATCCCAGTCCCACATATCCATCCATGCCCTGAGTTCATCTGCCTTGCCCGTCAGGCCTCTCGCATTGAAATAAATGCAGTTTAATCTGGGCTTCCCTTGCTCTCTGTCTTGCTTCTGTCTGATCTGTCTGGTACTAGGATTACTGACACTGCCTTTACTACTTAATGTGCTCTCTTTAACTTCTGTGCTGTCCTCAACCTTCTCTTCTGTCTCCCGACTGCTTTGGGTCCCACCCCCCTGCCAAACTAGTTTAAACCCTTCTGAGTGGCTCCAGCAAATCTCCCCACCAGGATGTTAGTCCCCTTCCAGTTCAGGTGTAACCCGTCCCTCTTCAGCAGGTCACCCCTTCCCCAGAAAAGATAGAAATGTTCCAAAAATCTAAATCCCTGCCCCCTGCCCCAGCTCTCAAGCCAGGCATTCATCTGCCTAATCTTCCTATTCCTACTCTCACTAGCACGTGGCACCGGTCGTAGTCCAGAAATTACTACCCTCGAGATCCTGCACTTTAGCCTTTTGCCTAACTCTCTATATTCACACTTCAGGACCTCATCCCTTTTCCTACCTATGTCATTGGTACCAATGACATAGGTAGGACTCTGGGGTAGTGCCGGCTGACTGGAAAACAGCTACTGTTACGCCGCTGTTTAAAAAAGGAAGTAGACAAAAGGCGGGTAACTACAGGCCGGTTAGCTTAACGTCCGTAGTTGGGAAGATGCTAGGGTCCATTATTAAAGAGGAAATAACAGAGCACCTGAATAAGAATGGTTCGATCAAGCAGACGCAGCATGGATTCATGAAGGGAAAGTCGTGTTTGACGAATCTACTGGACTTTTATGAAGATGTCACTAGTGCGGTTGACAGAGGGGAACCGGTGGATGTGGTGTTTTTAGATTTCCAGAAGGCGTTCGATAAGGTGCCTCACAAAAGGTTGCTGCAGAAGATTGGGGTACACGGAGTTAGGGGTAAGGTGTTGGCGTGGATTGGGGATTGGCTATCTAACAGGAAGCAGAGAGTTGGGATAAATGGGTGCTTTTCTGGTTGGCAGTTGGTGACCAGTGGCGTGCCGCAGGGATCGGTGCTGGGGCCTCAATTGTTTACCATTTACATAGATGATCTGGAGGAGGGGACTGAATGTAGGGTATTCAAGTTTGCTGATGACACGAAGGTGAGTGGGAAAGCGAATTGCGTGGAGGACGCGGAAAGTCTGCAGAGAGATTTGGATAGGCTGAGCGAGTGGGCGAGGATCTGGCAGATGGAATATAACGTTAGCAAATGTGAGGTTATCCACTTTGGAAGAAATAATAGTAAATTGGAATATTATTTAAATGGAGAAAAATTACATCGTGCGACTGTGCAGAGGGACCTGGGGGTCCTTGTGCACGAATCGCAAAAACTCAGTCTGCAGGTGCAGCAGGTGATCAAGAAGGCGAATGGATTGTTGGCCTTTATCGTGAGGGGGATAGAATATAAAAGCAGGGAGGTCTTGCTGCAACTGTACAAGGCACTGGTGAGGCCGCAACTGGAGTACTGTGTGCAGTTTTGGTCCCCTTATTTGCGAAAGGATATATTGGCCTTGGAGGGAGTGCAGAGAAGGTTCACCAGGTTGATACCGGAGATGAGGGGTGTAGCTTATGAGGAGAGATTAAACAGATTGGGTCTGTACTCGTTGGAGTTTAGAAGGATGAGGGGTGATCTTATAGAGAAATATAAGATAATGAAGGGGCTGGATAGGGTAGAGGTGGAGAGATTGTTTCCACTTAGAAGGGAAACCAGAACTAGAGGGCACAGCCTCAAAATAAGGGGGGGCCGGTTCATAGAACATAGAACATAGAACATTACAGCGCAGAACAGGCCCTTCGGCCCACGATGTTGCACCGACCAGTTAAAAAAAAACAAACTGTGACCCTCCAACCTAAACCAATTTCTTTTCGTCCATGAACCTATCTACGGATCTCTTAAACGCCCCCAAACTAGGCGCATTTACTACTGATGCTGGCAGGGCATTCCAATCCCTCACCACCCTCTGGGTAAAGAACCTACCCCTGACATCGGTTCTATAACTACCCCCCCTCAATTTAAAGCCATGCCCCCTCGTGCTGGATTTCTCCATCAGAGGAAAAAGGCTATCACTATCCACCCTATCTAAACCTCTAATCATCTTATATGTTTCAATAAGATCCCCTCTTAGCCGCCGCCTTTCCAGCGAAAACAATCCCAAATCCCTCAGCCTCTCCTCATAGGATCTCCCCTCCATACCAGGCAACATCCTGGTAAACCTCCTCTGCACCTTCTCCAAAGCCTCCACATCCTTCCTGTAATGTGGGGACCAGAACTGCACACAGTACTCCAAGTGCGGCCGCACCAGAGTTGTGTACAGTTGCAACATAACGCTACCCGAGTCTTCCAGGATTCCCTGCTTCTGCCAGCCTTGCCCTTCACTCTAAAAGGAATGTGCTTTCTCTGAACCCTGGTAAACACACTTTTGAAAGCATGCCACTTACCAGACATCCCTTTGCCTTCCCACAGACTCCCCCAATTAACTTTTGAAAGTTTCTGCCTGATACCATCAAAGTTGATCTTGCCCCAATTTAGAACTTATACTTTTGGGCCAGACCTATCATTCTCCATAGCTATCTTGTAACCCTATTTGGGGGCCTATAGTAACCCTATTACTATAGGCCCCCAAATAGTAATAGAGATGTGGAGGAAGAAATTGCTAAGCAGATTATGGATAGGTGTGGGGGGTCACAGGGTAGTTGTCATGGGGGACTTTAACTTTCCAAATATTGATTGGAACCTTTGTAGGTCAAATAGTTCGGATGGGGCAGTTTTTGTGCAGTGTGTGCAGGAGGTTTCCTGACACAATATGTGGAGAGGCCGACAAGAGGTGAGGCCACATTGGATTTGGTACTGGGAAATGAACCGGGCCAAGTGTTAGATTTGGTTGTGGGAGAGCACTTTGGAGATAGTGACCACAATTCGGTGTCTTTTGTTATTGCAATGGAGAGGGATAGGGCCATACGGCAGGGCAAGGTTTACAATTGGGGGAGAGGTAATTATGATGCGATTAGGCAAGAATTGGGGGCATAAGTTGGGAACAGAAACTGTCAGGGAAAGGCACAAATGAAAAGTGGAACTTTTTCAAGGAACAAATACTGGGTGTCCTTGATAGGTATGTCCCTGTCAGGCAGGGAGGAAATGGCCGAGAGAGGGAACCATGGTTCATGAAAGAGGTGGAATGTCTTGTGAAAAGGAAGAGGGAAGCTTATGTAGGGATGAGGAAACAAGGTTCAGATGGCTCGATTGAGGGTTACAATTAAGCAAGGAACGAGCTGAAAAAGGGGCTTAGGAGAGCTAGGAGGGGACATGAGAAGTCCTTGGCGGGTCGGATCAAGGAAAACCCCAAGGCTTTTTACTCTTATGTGAGGAATAAAAGAATGACCAGGGTGAGGTTAGGGCCGGTCAAGGACAGTAGTGGGAACTTGTGTATGGAGTCAGTAGAGATAGGCGAGGTGATGAATGAATACTTTTCTTCAGTGTTCACCAAGGAGAGGGGCCATGTTTTGGAGGAAGAGAAGGTGTTACAGGCTAATAGGCTGGAGGAAATAGATGTTCGGAGGGAGGATGTACTGGCAGTTTTGAATAAACTGAAGGTCGATAAGTCCCCTGGGCCTGATGAAATATATCCTAGGATTCTTTGGGAGGCAAGGGATGAGATTGCAGAGCCTTTGGCTTTGATCTTTGGGTCCTTGCTGTCCACGGGGATGGTGCCAGAGGACTGGAGAGTGGCGAATGTTGTTCCTCTGTTTAAGAAAGGGAATAGAAATGACCCTGGTAATTATAGACCAGTTAGTCTTACTTCGGTGGTTGGTAAATTGACGGAAAAGGTCCTTAGGGATGGGACTTACGACTATTTAGAAAGATGCGGATTAATCTGGGATAGTTAGCACGGATTCGTGAAGGGCAAGTCGTGCCTCACAAATTTGATAGAATTTTTTGAGGAGGTAACTAAGTGTGTTGATGAAGGTAGGGCAATTGATGTCATATACATGGATTTTAGTAAGGCCTTTGATAAGGTCCCCCATGGTAGGCTTATGATGAAAGTAAGGAGGTGTGGGATAGAGGGAAAGTTGGCCGATTGGATAGGTAACTGGCTATCTGATCGAAGACAGAGGGTGGTGGTGGATGGAAAACTTTCGGATTGGAGGCAGGTTGCCAGTCGAGTGCCACAGGGATCAGTGCTTGGTCCTCTGCTCTTTGTGAGTTTTATTAATGACTTAGAGGAGGGGGCTGAAGGGTGGATCAGAAAAATTTGCTGATGACACCAAGATTGGTGGAGTAGTGGATGAGGTGGAGGGCTGTTGTAGGCTGCAAAGAGATATAGATAGGATGCAAAGCTGGGCTGAAAAATGGCAAATGGAGTTTAACCCTGATAAATGTGAGGTGATTCATTTTGGTAGGACTCACTTAAATGTGAATTACAGGGTCAAAGGTAGGGTTCTGAAGACTGTGGAGGAACAGAGAGATCTTGGGGTCCATATCCACAGATCTCTAAAGGTTGCCACTCAAGTGGATAGAGCTGTGAAGAAGGCCTATAGTGTGTTAGCTTTTATTAACAGGGGGTTGGAGTTTAAGAGCTGTGGGGTTATGCTGCAACTGTACAGGACCTTGGTGAGACCACATTTGGAATATTGTGTGCAGTTCTGGTCACCTCACTATAAGAAGGATGTGGAAGCGCTGGAAAGAGTGCAGAGGAGATTTACCAGGATGCTGCCTGGTTTGGAGGGTAGGTCTTATGAGGAAAGGTTGAGGGAGCTAGGGCTGTTCTCTCTGGAGCGGAGGAGGCTGAGGGGAGACTTAATAGAGGTTTATAAAATGATGAAGGGGATAGATAGAGTGAACGTTCAAAGACTATTTCCTCGGGTGGATGGAGCTATTACAAGGGGGCATAACTATAGGGTTCATGGTGGGAGATATAGGAAGGATATCAGAGGTAGGTTCTTTACGCAGAGAGTGGTTGGGGTGTGGAATGGACTGCCTGCAGTGATAGTGGAGTCAGACACTTTAGGAACATTTAAGCGGTTATTGGATAGGTACATGGAGCACACCAGGATGATAGGGAGTGGGATAGCTTGATCTTGGTTTCAGATAAAGCTCGGCACAACATCGTGGGCTGAAGGGCCTGTTCTGTGCTGTAGTGTTCTATGTTCTATCTTAAAACTAATAGAATTATGGTCACTGGTCCCAAAGTGATCCCTCACTAACACTTCTGTCACCTGCCCTTCCTTATTTCCCAAGAGGAAGTCAAGTTTTGCCCCCTCTCTAGTCGGGCCATCCACATACTGAATGAGAAATTCCTCCTGAATACACTCAACAAATTTCTCTCCATCCAACCCTCTAATACTATGGCTGTCCCAGTCAATGTTGGGAAAGTTAAAATCTCCGACTATTACCACCCTATTTTTCTTGGAGCTATCTGTAATCTCCTTACATATTTGCTCCTCAATTTCCCGCTGACTATTTGGGGGCCTATAGTACAACCCTATCAAAGTGATTTCCCCCTTCTTATTTCTCAGTTCTACCCATATAGACTCAGTGGCCGAACCCTCGGATATATCCCCTCTCAGTACGGCGGTGATGCTTTCCCTAATCAAAAGTGCAACTCCCCCTCCTCTCTTACCTCCCTGTTCCATCTGTCCTATAGCATCTGTACCCTGGAACATTGAGCTGCCAATCCTGTCCCTCCCTTAGCCATGTTTCAGTAATTGCTATAATATCCCAGTCCCACATATCCATCCATGCCTGAGTTCATCTGCCTTGCCCGTCAGGCCTCTCGCATTGAAATAAATGCAGTTTAATCTGGGCTTCCCTTGCTCTCTGTCTTGCTTCTGTCTGATCTGTCTGGTACTAGGATTACTGACACTGCCTTTACTACTTAATGTGCTCTCTTTAACTTCTGTGCTGTCCTCAACCTTCTCTTCTGTCTCCCGACTGCTTTGGGTCCCACCCCCCTGCCAAACTAGTTTAAACCCTTCTGAGTGGCTCCAGCAAATCTCCCCACCAGGATGTTAGTCCCCTTCCAGTTCAGGTGTAACCCGTCCCTCTTCAGCAGGTCACCCCTTCCCCAGAAAAGATAGAAATGTTCCAAAAATCTAAATCCCTGCCCCCTGCCCCAGCTCTCAAGCCAGGGCATTCATCTGCCTAATCTTCCTATTCCTACTCTCACTAGCACGTGGCACCGGTCGTAGTCCAGAAATTACTACCCTCGAGATCCTGCACTTTAGCCTTTTGCCTAACTCTCTATATTCACACTTCAGGACCTCATCCCTTTTCCTACCTATGTCATTGGTACCAATGACATAGGTAGGACTCTGGGGTAGTGCCGGCTGACTGGAAAACAGCTACTGTTACGCCGCTGTTTAAAAAAGGAAGTAGACAAAAGGCGGGTAACTACAGGCCGGTTAGCTTAACGTCCGTAGTTGGGAAGATGCTAGGGTCCATTATTAAAGAGGAAATAACAGAGCACCTGAATAAGAATGGTTCGATCAAGCAGACGCAGCATGGATTCATGAAGGGAAAGTCGTGTTTGACGAATCTACTGGACTTTTATGAAGATGTCACTAGTGCGGTTGACAGAGGGGAACCGGTGGATGTGGTGTTTTTAGATTTCCAGAAGGCGTTCGATAAGGTGCCTCACAAAAGGTTGCTGCAGAAGATTGGGGTACACGGAGTTAGGGGTAAGGTGTTGGCGTGGATTGGGGATTGGCTATCTAACAGGAAGCAGAGAGTTGGGATAAATGGGTGCTTTTCTGGTTGGCAGTTGGTGACCAGTGGCGTGCCGCAGGGATCGGTGGCTGGGGCCTCAATTGTTTACCATTTACATAGATGATCTGGGGAGGGGACTGAATGTAGGGTATTCAAGTTTGCTGATGACACGAAGGTGAGTGGGAAAGCGAATTGCGTGGAGGACGCGGAAAGTCTGCAGAGAGATTTGGATAGGCTGAGCGAGTGGGCGAGGATCTGGCAGATGGAATATAACGTTAGCAAATGTGAGGTTATCCACTTTGGAAGAAATAATAGTAAATTGGAATATTATTTAAATGGAGAAAAAATTACATCGTGCGACTGTGCAGAGGGACCTGGGGGTCCTTGTGCACGAATCGCAAAAACTCAGTCTGCAGGTGCAGCAGGTGATCAAGAAGGCGAATGGATTGTTGGCCTTTATCGTGAGGGGGATAGAATATAAAAGCAGGGAGGTCTTGCTGCAACTGTACAAGGCACTGGTGAGGCCGCAACTGGAGTACTGTGTGCAGTTTTGGTCCCCTTATTTGCGAAAGGATATATTGGCCTTGGAGGGAGTGCAGAGAAGGTTCACCAGGTTGATACCGGAGATGAGGGGTGTAGCTTATGAGGAGAGATTAAACAGATTGGGTCTGTACTCGTTGGAGTTTAGAAGGATGAGGGGTGATCTTATAGAGAAATATAAGATAATGAAGGGGCTGGATAGGGTAGAGGTGGAGAGATTGTTTCCACTTAGAAGGGAAACCAGAACTAGAGGGCACAGCCTCAAAATAAGGGGGGGCCGGTTCATAGAACATAGAACATAGAACATTACAGCGCAGAACAGGCCCTTCGGCCCACGATGTTGCACCGACCAGTTAAAAAAAAACAAACTGTGACCCTCCAACCTAAACCAATTTCTTTTCGTCCATGAACCTATCTACGGATCTCTTAAACGCCCCCAAACTAGGCGCATTTACTACTGATGCTGGCAGGGCATTCCAATCCCTCACCACCCTCTGGGTAAAGAACCTACCCCTGACATCGGTTCTATAACTACCCCCCCTCAATTTAAAGCCATGCCCCCTCGTGCTGGATTTCTCCATCAGAGGAAAAAGGCTATCACTATCCACCCTATCTAAACCTCTAATCATCTTATATGTTTCAATAAGATCCCCTCTTAGCCGCCGCCTTTCCAGCGAAAACAATCCCAAATCCCTCAGCCTCTCCTCATAGGATCTCCCCTCCATACCAGGCAACATCCTGGTAAACCTCCTCTGCACCCTCTCCAAAGCCTCCACATCCTTCCTGTAATGTGGGGACCAGAACTGCACACAGTACTCCAAGTGCGGCCGCACCAGAGTTGTGTACAGTTGCAACATAACGCTACGACTCCTAAATTCAATCCCCCTACCAATAAACGCCAAGACACCATATGCCTTCTTAACAACCTTATCTACTTGATTCCCAACTTTCAGGGATCTATGCACACATACACCTAGATCCCTCTGCTCCTCCACACTATTCAAAGTCCTCCCGTTAGCCCTATACTCAACACATCTGTTATTCCTACCAAAGTGAATTACCTCACACTTCTCCGCATTAAACTCCATCCGCCACCTCTCGGCCCAACTTTGCAACTTGTCTAAGTCTTCCTGCAAACTACGACACCCTTCCTCACTGTCTACCACACCACCGACTTTGGTGTCATCAGCAAATTTGCTAATCCACCCAACTATACCCTCATCCAGATCATTAATAAATATTACAAACAGCAGTGGCCCCAAAACAGATCCCTGAGGTACACCACTTGTAACCGCACTCCATGATGAATATTTACTATCAACCACCACCCTCTGTTTCCTATCCGCTAGCCAATTCCTGATCCAATTTCCTAGATCACCCCCAATCCCATACATCTGCATTTTCAGAACAGAGTTGAGGGGGAACTTCTTCTCTCAGAGGGTAGTGAATCTCTGGAATTCTCTGCCCATTGAAGTGGTGGAGGCTTCCTCATTGAATATGTTTAAATCACGGGTAGATAGTTTTCTGATCGATTAGGGGATATGGGGAGCAGGCGGGTAAGTGGAACTGATTCGCTTTAGATCAGCCATGATCTTGTTGAATGGCGGGGCAGGCTCGAAGGGCCAGATGGCCGACTCCTGCTCCTATTTCTTATGTTCTTATGTAATATGTACAACGACCTCTGGCTGCTCATCCTCCCCCTTAAGAATGTCCTGCAACTGCTGGGTGTTATCTATAGATCCCCAAACTGCAGTGGTGATGCTGGGAATGGCATTAAACACAAAATTAGAGATGCTTGTGATAAGGGAATATCAGTGATCATGGGTGATTTTAATCTGCACATAGATTGGACAAATCAAATTCGCCACAATGCCGTAGAGGAGGAATTCCTGGAGTGTTTACAGGATGGTTTTCTTGACCAATATGTGGAGGAACCAACTAGAGAGCAGGCCATCTTACACAGGGTATTGTGTAATGAGAAGGAATCATTGCCAATCTAGCTGTTTGACCCTTTGAGGTTGGGCGACCAGAACATGGTAGAGTTTATCAAGTTGGAGAGTAAAGTAGTTGATTCGGAGACTAGGGTGCTGAATCTTAATAAAGGAAACTATGAGGATATGAGGCATGAGTTGGTCTTGATAGATTGAGGAGAGTTACTGAAAGGGATGACAGTGGATAGGCAATGGAAACATTCAAGGAACGCATGGGGGAACTGCACCAACTGTTTATTCCTGTCTGGCACAAAAGCAAAATGGGTAAGAGGGCCAATCCATGGCTTACAAAGAAATTAGAGTATCTGATCTAAGGAAGAAGCATACAGATTGGCCAAGATTAGGCAGCCTTGTAAAAGCTCCTCGGGTGGATGGAGCTATTACAAGGGGGCATAACTATAGGGTTCATGGTGGGAGATATAGGAAGGATATCAGAGGTAGGTTCTTTACTCAGAGAGTGGGGTTGGGGTGTGGAATGGACTGCCTGCAGTGATAGTGGAGTCAGACACTTTAGGAACATTTAAGCGGTTATTGGATAGGCACATGGAGCACACCAGGATGATAGGGAGTGGGATAGCTTGATCTTGGTTTCAGATAAAGCTCGGCACAACATCGTGGGCCGAAGGGCCTGTTCTGTGCTGTACTGTTCTATGTTCTAAGAAAAATAATAGGTCTGAGGATTGGGAGCAGTTTAGAATTCAGCAAAGGACCAAGGGATTGATTAAGGGGAAAATACAATACGAAAGTAAGCTTGCAGGGGACATATGAATAAGAGGTTGGTGAAGACAAATGTAGGTCCCCTACAGACAGAAACAGGGGAATGTGTAACAGGGGACAAAGAAATGGCCCAGCAACTGAATACATACTTTGGTTCTGTCTTCACAAAACAGGACACAAATCAGGTGCCAGAAATGTGAAGAATGCAAGATTTAGTGAGAGGGAAGATCAATATTGGTAGAGAAATGGTGCTGGGAAAATTAATGGGATTGAAGGTGGATAAATCCCCAGGGCCTGATAATTTATATCCCAGAGTACTTAAGGAAGTGGCTCTAGAATTGATGGATGCATTGGTGGTCATCTTCCAGGATTCTATAGACTCTGGAACAGTCCCTGCAGATTGGAGGGTAGCGAATGTCACTCCAATATTCAAAAAGGGAGGTAGAGGGAAAACAGGGAATTATAGACCAGTAAGCTTAACATCGGTGGTGGGGAAAATTCTCCAATCCATTATCGAGGACTTTATAGCAGAGCATTTAGAAAGCAGTGGCAGGATCAGACAGAGTCATCATGGATTTAGGAAGGGGAAAGCATGCTTGACAAATCTGATGGAATTCTTTGAAGATGTAACTAGTTGAGTTGACAAGGGGGAGCCAGTTGAGGGGGTATATTTGGACTTTCAGAAAGCATTTGACAAAGTCCCACTTAAGAGATTATCGTGGAAGATTAAAGCGCGTAGGATTGGGGGAAGTGTATTGAGATGGATAGAAAACTGGTTGGCTGAGAGAAAACAAAGAGTAAGAATTAATGGGTGCTTTTCAAGTTGGCAGGCAGTAGCTAGTGGGGGTGCCACAGGGATCGGTGCTGGGACCCCAGCTATTCACAATATATATTAATGATTTGGATGAGGGAACAAAATGTAACGTCTCAAAGTTTGCAAGTTGGGTGGGAGGGTGAACTGTGACGAGGATGCACAGATCCTTCAGAATGATCTGGGCAGGTGGGCAAATCAATGGCAGATGCAGTTTAATTTGGATAAATGTGAGGTTATTTACTTTGGAAGCAAAAACAAGGAGGCACATAACTACCTGAATGGCTGTAAATTGGGAGAGGGGAGTGTGCAGCGGGACCTGGGTGTCCTTGTGCACCAGTCGCTGAAGGTAAGCATGCAGGTGCAGCAGGCGGTAAAGAAGGCAAATGGTATGTTGGCCTTCATTGCGAGAGGTTTCGAGTACAGGAGCAGGGATGTGTTGTTGCAATTACAGTAAGAAGTCTCACAATACCAGATTAAAGTCCAACGGGTTTATTTGGTAGCGCAAGCCACAAGCTTTCGGAGCGCTGCCCCATCATCAGGTCAGTGGGAGTTCTGTTCACAAACAGGGCATATAAAGACACAAACTCAATTTACAGAATAATGATTGGAATGCGAGTCTTTACAGGTAATCAAGTCTTAAAGGTACAGACAATGTGAATGGAGGGAGCGTTAAGCACAGGTTAAAGAGATGTGTATTGTGTCCAGACAGGACAGTTAGTGAGATTTTGCAAGCCCAGGCAAGTCATGGGGGTTACAGATAGTGTGACATGAACCCAAGATCCCGGTTGAGGCCGTCCTCATGTGTGCGGGACTTGGCTATCAGTCTCTGCTCAGCGACTCTGCATTGTCGTGAAGGCTGCCTTGGAGAACGCTTACCCGAAGATCAGAGGCCAAATGCCCATGACCGCTGAAGTGTTCCCCAACAGGAAGAGAACACTCTTGCCTGGTGATTGTCGAATGGTGTTCATTCATTCGTTATCGTAGCGTCTGCATGGTCTCCCCAATGTACCATGCCTCGGGACATCCTTTCCTGCAGAGACTTTTTACTGTGTTTACCCCAGTCCAACGCCGGCATCTCCACATTGTTGCAATTATACAGGGCCTTGCTGAGGTCACATCTAGAATAGTGTGTGCAGTTTTGTCTCCTTTTCTGGGGAAGGATGTTCTTGCTCTCGAGGGAGTGCAGCGAAGGTTTACCAGGCTGATTCCGGGGATGGCGGGACTGATATATGAGGAGAGATTGACTGGGTTAGGATTGTTTTCACTGGAGTTCAGACGAATGAGGGGGGATATCATAGAGACTTATAAAATTCTAACAGGACTAGACAGGGTAGATGCAGGGAGGATGTTCCCAATGGTGGGGGAGTCCAGAACCAGGGGTCACAGTCTGAGGATTCGGGGTGGACCATTTAGGACGGAGGTGAGGAGACATTTCTTCACCCAAAGAGTGGTGAGCCTGTGGAATTCATTACCACAGGAAGTAGTTGATGCCAAAACATTGAATGTATTCAAGGGGCAGCTGGATATAGCGCTTGGGGCGAATGGGATCAAAGGTTATGGGGAGAAAGCAGGATTAGGCTATTGAGTTGGACAATCAGCCATGATCGTGATGAATGGTGGAGCAGGCTCGAAGGGCTGAATGGCCTCCTCCTGCTCCTATCTTCTATGTTCCTATTCCAGAATACTGTTTGCTTTAGTAACGGCTACCTCCACCTGTCCTGTTCTCATCACCGATCTGTGCTCCCTCTGCTCTGCATTCCTTTCACAATTTTCCCCCTTACTTCATATTGTCTCTCCATGTTCTACATTGAACTCTCTGCCCACTCCACCAGCTTGTCCATATTCCTTCAAAGTTCTACACTGTCCTCCTCCTCACAGTTTACAACACTTCCAAGTTTCGTATCATCTGCAAACTTTGAAACTGTCCTGCACACCAAGATCTAGTTCATTAATATATATTAGGAAAAGCAAAGGTCCCAATACTGAACCTTAATGAACTCCATTACAATCTTCCTCCAGCCCAAAAAATATTCCTTGACCATTACTCTCTGCTTCTTGTTATTCAGCCAATTTTGTATCCACATTGCTACTGTCCCTTTTAGTCCTGGAGCTATAACTTTTCTCACAAGTCTGCTGTGTGGCACTGTGTCAAGTGCAAGGAATGCAAGCCCATAAAACTGACGTGGTGCATTTTACACAATGCAAATGTCAACAGCTACAAGAAGAAACAGCAAAAGATTCAACACCACAGAGACTGTGGAAAACTAGGACAGAAAGATGGCCAGACTCAATTCAGTATGTCCACCAACAGGTGATTTTGACCTGACCGGTTGAAGGAGGCATCTCCTGCGAGTCATTTTTAAAGGCAGCCAGGTCATCATACTGGAATCTTTGCAACATGATTCTCTTCAACACGGCCATCATTCATCACATGGGCATATATCAGACAAGAAGACTCACAAGAGAGGCAGTCTATTGGCTGGGAAAGAACAATGATATTGAAGAAATGTGAGTCATTCAAGAGCATTTGCCAAATCAGAATGAAACACCACTCATTCCACATGAAGTTCCTGCCCATCCTCGATCCAAAAACCACATCCGACCTTTCTCATGTCTTACTGATTTCACTGGATCATCAACTACTTTACCAAGTACTCCATTCTTCAAAAATTTTCCAAACGTCAAGCACAACTGTCCTGCACACTCAGAGGGCTATTTTCAATTTATTAATATGCAGAGAGAAATCATCATGGATGGTGGTCTGCAGTTTAGTGGTAAGCCATTTAAGAATGTGTTGAGAAGTGGAATATCGATCACACTACTTCTTCTTCCCATCACCCTAAATCTAACAGCCTGAGTGAATGATTCATATGGTAAAACCCCTCATTCTTAATGTCGACAAACCAAGTAAGATCTACACATTGCAATGTTGGATCTAAGAACAACTGTTCCATCTCTGTTAGAGCTCATGTTTGGCAGACCAGTGTGGACCAATTTACTGAAAGTACCCATTACACTCTATCAAAAAATGGAGAGCAACTTTTAAGACTACAGACAAAGATAACCGACATACATGATAAAAATATGTACAGAATTGCCAAATTTACAGTTGGGACAAGTTTGCATTCAGGATTCCACACCCGGGATTGTCACCAAGGATTTGCCCATTGGAATCATTGCATACAAAGGCACAATGGTGAGGTCAAATTGAGGACAAATCCGATCGATTCCAGCTCCTCAATCACCATGAGTCCAATTGCATTGCGGACAAGATCCGAAATGTGACCAGAGACCAAATTCTAGAATGACAATCACACAGATCACTGGAAGCAACAAAGCACAACATCCAGGTTAGGTTACCATTATTGGATCTGGTTGTACCATTAGGTAACCTTTAAGCTTTAGAGGCTCATAGATCTCGTAAGGTTCAGATACTTGCGTAACGTTACTAACATGAACATGAACCATAAATAGTTCTAATTCTTTGGAAGGGGGAAAGTATTGTGGCGGTTTTAAAAGATAGGCTTCAAGCCTTGAAGGTTCAAACAACCTTGAAGGTTAACTAACAGAAAGCAAAGAGTGGGGATAAATGGGTGTTTTTCCGATTGGCGGTCAGTGACTAGTGATGTGCCTCAGGGATCAGTGTTGGAACCGCAATTGTTTACGATTTACATAGATGATTTGGAGTTGGGGACCAAGTGTAGTGTGTCAAAATTCGCAGATGACACTAAGATGAGTGGCAGAGTAAAGTGTGCAGAGGACGCTGAAAGTCTGCAAAGGGATATAGATGGTCTAAGTGAGTGGGCGAGGGTCTGGCAGATGGAGTACAATGTTGGTAAATGTGAGGTCATCCATTTTGGTAGGAATAACAGCAAAATGGACTATTATTTAAATGGTGAAAAATTGCAACATGCTGCTGTGTAGAGGGATCTGGGTGTCCTTGTGCAAGAATCACAAGGAGTTGGTTTGCAGGTGCAGCAGGTAATTAAGAAGGCAAATGGAATTTTGTCCTTCATTGCTAGAGGGATGGAGTTTAAAAACAGCGAGGTTATGTTGCAGCTGTATAAGGTGCTGGTGAGGCCACACCTGGAGTACTGGGTACAGTTTTGGTCTCCTTATTTGAGAAAGGATATACTGGCACTGGAGGGGGTGCAGAGGAGATTCACTAGGTTGATTCCAGAGTTGAGAGGATTGGCTTATGAGGAGAGACTGAGTAGACTGGGGCTATACTCATTAGAATTTTTGGTTTTGGTCTCCTAATCTGAGGAAGGATATTCTTGCTCTGGAGGGAGTGCAGCGAAGGTTTACCAGACTGATTCCGGGGATGGCGGGACTGATGTATGAGGAGAGATTAAAGCAGTTAGGATTGTATTTGCTGGAGTTCAGAAGAATGAGGGGGAATCACAGAGAAACATAAAATTCTAACAGGACTCGGCAGGGAAGATGCAAGAAGAATGTTGCTGATGGTGGGAATGTCCAGAACTGCGGGTCACAGACTGAGTTTGCAGGGCAGAGATGAGGAGAACTTTCTTCACACAGTGAGTGGGCAGCCTGTGGAATTCACTGCCACAGGGAGTAGTTGAGGTCAAAACATTGTGGGCGGAATTTTCCAGCCACATTCGGTCCAATGCCAGAAAATCACACCCAAGGTCAACGCAACTTTGCATGGTCCATGTCCCGCCCACTATGATTCCTGTGGGCGGGGGGGAGGGGGGGGGGGGCGGGGGAGAACATTCAGCCCCATATGTTTTCAAGAAGGAGTTAGAGCTCTTGGGGTGGAGGGGATGAAAGGTTATGGGGGAAAGCAAGATCAGGCTGCTGAGTACGATTATCAGCCATGATCATAATGAATGGTGGACAAGGTTCAATGGACCGAATGGCCTCCTCCTGCCCCTATTTTCTATGTTTCTATGCAAGGTTGCAAAAGGAACTGGTTTGTTCACTGTCCCCAGCAAACAACTGGATACAAGATACAGCACAGGGTTAGATACAGAGTAAAGCTCCCTCTACACTGTCCCCATCAAACACTCCCAGGACAGGTACAGCACAGGGTTAGATACAGAGTAAAGCTCCCTCTACACTGTCCCCATCAAACACTCCCAGGACAGGTACAGCACAGGGTTAGATACAGAGTAAAGCTCCCTCTACACTGTCCCCATCAAACACTCCCAGGACAGGGAGAGCACGGAGTTAGATACAGAGTAAAGCTCCTTCTACACTGCCCCCAATCAAACGCTCCCAGGACAGGTACAGCACGGGGTTAGATACAGAGTAAAGTTCCCTCTACACTGTCCCCATCAAACACTCCCAGGACAGGTACAGCACGGGTTTAGATACAGAGTAAAGCTCCCTCTACACTGTCCCCCATCAAACACTCCCAGGACAGGTACAGCACGGGGTTAGATACAGAGTAAAGCTCCCTCTACACTGTCCCCATCAAACACTCCCAGGACAGGTACAGCACGGGGTTAGATACAGAGTAAAGCTCCCTCTACACTGTCCCCCATCAAACACTCCCAGGACAGGGACAGCACGGGGTTAGATACAGAGTAAAGCTCCCTCTACACTGTCCCCCATCAAACACTCCCAGGACAGGGACAGCACGGGGTTAGATACAGAGTAAAGCTCCCTCTACTCTGTCCCCATCAAACACTCCCAGGACAGGTACAGCATGGGGTTAGATACAGAGTAAAGCACCCTCTACACTGTCCCCCATCAAACACTCCCAGGACAGGTACAGCACGGGGTTAGATACAGAGTAAAGCTCCCTCTACACTGTCCCCATCAAACACTCCCAGGACAGGTACAGCACGGGGTTAGATACAGAGTAAAGCTCCCTCTACACTGTCCCCATCAAACACTCCCAGGACAGGTACAGCATGGGGTTAGATACAGAGTAAAGCTCCCTCTACACTGTCCCCATCAAACACTCCCAGGACAGGTACAGCATGGGGTTAGATACAGAGTAAAGCTCCCTCTACAGAAATCATAGAAATCATAGAAACCCTGCAGTACAGAAAGAGGCCATTCGGCCCATCGAGTCTGCACCGACCACAATCCCACCCAGGCCCTACCCCCATATCCCTACATACTTTACCCGCTAATTCCTCTAATCTACACATCCCAGGACACTAAGGGGCAATTTTAGCATGGCCAATCAACCTAACCCGCACATCTTTGGACTGTGGGAGGAAACCGGAACACCCGGAGGAAACCCACGCAGACACGAGGAGAATGTGCAAACTCCACACAGACAGTGACCCAAACCGGGAATCGAACCCAGGTTCCTGGAGCTGTGAAGCAGCAGTGCTAACCACTGTGCCACCGTGCCACCCTCGGTACAGAGTTAAGCTCCCTCTACACTGTCCCCATCAAACACTCCCAGGACAGATACAGCACGGGGTTAGATACAGAGTAAAGCTCCCTCTACACTGTCCCCCCATCAAGCACTCCCTGGACAGGTACAGCACAGGGTTAGATACAGAGTAAAGCTCCCTCTACACTGTCCCCATCAAACATTCCCAGGACAGGTACAGCACAGGGTTAGATACAGAGTAAAGCTCCCTCTACACTGTCCCCATCAAACACTCCCAGGACAGGTACAGCACGGGGTTAGATACAGAGTAAAGCTCCCTCTACACTGTCCCCCATCAAACACTCCCAGGACAGGGACAGCACGGGGTTAGATACAGAGTAAAGCTCCCTCCACACTGTCCCCATCAAACACTCCCAGGACAGGTACAGCACGGGGTTAGATACAGAGTAAAGCTCCCTCTACACTGTCCCCCATCAAACACTCCCAGGACAGGTACAGCACGGGGTTAGATGCAGAGTAAAGCTCCCTCTACACTGTCCCCCCCATCAAACACTCCCAGGACAGGTACAGCACGGGGTTAGATACAGAGTGAAGCTCCCTCCACACTGTCGCCATCAAACACTCCCAGGACAGGTACAGCACCGGATTAAATACAGAGTAAATCTCCCTCCACACTGTCGCCATCAAACACTCCAAGGGCAGGCACAGCATAGGTTTAAGAACAAAGACAATGAACAAAGAAAATTACAGCACAGGAACAGGCCCTTCGGCCCTCCAAGCCTGCACCGACCATGATGCCCGACTGAACGAAAACCCCCTCCCCTTCCGGGGACCATATCCCTCTATTCCCATCTCATTCATGTACTTGTCAAGACACCCCTTAAAAGTCACTACCCACTTCGTAAGGAAGTTAAAACTAGAGGACACAGCCTCAAAATAAAGGGGGGTCGGTTTAAGACAGAGTTGAGGAGGAACTTCTTCTCCCAGAGGGTGGTGAATCTCTGGAATTCTCTGCCCACTGAGGTGGTGGAGGCTACCTCGCTGAATATGTTTAAAGCGCGGATGGATGGATTCCTGATCGGTAAGGGAATTAGGGGTTATGGGGATCAGGCGGGTAAGTGGTACTGATCCACGTCAGATCAGCCATGATCTTATTGAATGGCGGGGCAGGCTCGAGGGGCTAGATGGCCCACTCCTGCTCCTATTTCTTATGTTCTTATGTTCTTATGTATCCGCTTCCACTACTTCCCCCGGCAACGAGTTCCAGGCACCCACCACCCTCTGTGTAAAAAATCTGCCTCGTACATCTCCTTTAAACCTTGCCCCTCACACCTTAAACCTAAGCCCCGAGTAATTAACTCTTCCACCCTGGGAAAAAGCTTCTGACTATCCACTCTGTCCATGCCTCTCATAATCTTGTAGACTTCTATCAGGTCTCCCCTCAATCTCCGTCGCTCCAGTGAGAACAAACCAAGTTTCTCCAACCTCTCCTCATAGCTAATGCCCTCCGTACCAGGCAACACCTGGTAAATCTTTTCTGTACCCTCTCCAAAGCTTCCACATCCTTCTGGTAGTGTGGCGACCAGAACTGAACACTATATTCCAAGTGCGGCCTAACTAAGGTTCTATAAAGCGGCAACATGACTTGCCAATTTTTAAACTCAATGCCCCGGCTGATGAAGGCAAGCATGCCGTATGCCTTCTTGACTACCTTCTCCACCTGCGTTGCCACTTTCAGTGACCTGTGTACCTGTACACCCAGATCCCTTTGCCTATCAATACTCTTAAGGGTTCTGCCATTTACTGTATATTTCCTATCTGTATTAGACCTTCCAAAATGCATTACCTCACATTTGTCTGGATTAAACTCCATCTGCCATCTCTCCGCCCAAGTTTCCAACTGATCTATATCCTGCTGTATCCTCTGATGGTCCTCATCGCTATCCGCAAATCCACCAACCTTTGTGTCGTCCGCAAACTTACTAATCAATCCAGTTACATTTTCCTCCAAATCATTTATATATATTACAAACAGCAAAGGTCCCAGCGCTGATCCCTGAGGAACACCACTTGTCACAGCCCTCCATTCAGAAACACACCCTTCCACTGCTACCCTCTGTCTTCTTTGACCGAGCCAGTTTTGTAACCACCTTGCCAGCTCACCTCTGATCCCATGCGACTTCACCTTCTGCACCAGTCTGCCATGAGGGACCTTGTCAAAGGCCTTACTGAAGTCAATGTGGACAACATCCACTGCCCTACCCTCATCAATAATCTTCGTCACTTCCTTGAAAACCTCGATCAAGTTCGTGAGACATGACCTCCCCTTCACAAAACCATGTTGCCTCTCACTAATACATCCACTTATTTCCAAGTGGGAATAAATCCTGTCTCGAAGAGTCCTCTCCAATAATTTCCCTACCACTGATGTAAGGCTCACCGGCCTGTAATTACCTGGATTATTCTTGCTACCCTTCTTAAACAAAGGAACAGCATTGGCTATTCTCCAATCCTCTGGGACCTCCCCTGTCGCCAGTGAGGATACAAAGATTTCTCTCAAGGCCCCAGCAATTTCCTCCCTTGCCTCTCTCAGTATTCTGGGGTATATCCCATCAGGCCCTGGGGACTTGTCTACCTTAATGTTTCTCAACAACCCCAATACCTCCTCCTTTTTGATCTCAACATGACTCAAACTATCTACACATCCTTTCCCAGACTCATCTTCCATCAAGTCCTTTTCTTTGGTGAATACTGACGCAAAGTACTCATTTAATACCTCACCCATTTCCTCTGGCTCCACGCATAGATTTCCTCCCTTGTCCTTGAGTGGGCCAACCCTCTCCCTGGCTACCCTCGTGCTCTTTATATATGTGTAAAAAGCCTTGGGGTTTTCCTTAATCCTGCTGGCCAATGCTTTTTCATGACCCGTTTTAGCTCTTCTTACTCCTTGCTTAAGTTACTTTCTACTTTCCTTGTATTCCACACTTGCTTCGTGTGTTCCCAGCCTCCTAGCTTTGACAAATGCTTCCTTTTTCTCTTTGACTAGGCTCACAATATCTCTCGTTATCCAAGGCTCCTAAAACTTGTCATACTTATCCTTCATCCTTACAGGAATGTGCCGGTCCTGAATCCCTATCAACTTACACTTGAAAGCCTCCCACATGCCAGATGTTGATTTGACCTCAAACATCTGCCCCCAATCTACATTCTTCAGTTCCTGCCTAATATTGTTGTAATTAGCCTTCCCCCAATTTAGCACCTTAACTTGAGGTTAAGCACTTATCTTTATCCATCAGTATCTTAAAGCTTACTGAATTGTGGTCACTGTTCCCGAACTGCTCCCCTACTGAAACATCGACCACCTGGCCGGGCTCATTCCCCAATACCAGGTCCAGTATGGCCCCTTCCCTAGTTGGACTATCTACATACTGTTTCAGGAAGCCCTCCTGGATGCTCCTTACAAACTCTGCTCCATCCATGCCCCAAGCACTAAGTGAGTCCCAGTCAATATAGGGGAAGTTAAAATCTCCCATCATAACAGCCTTGTTACTTTTACACCGTGCCAAAATCTGCCTACATATCTGATCCTCTATCTCCCGCTGGCAGTTCGGTGGCCTTTAGTAAACCCCCAACATTGTGACTACACTCTTCCTATTCCTGAGCTCTACCCATATTGCCTCGCTGTATGAGCCCTCCGAGGTGTCCTCCCGCAGTACAGCTGTGATATTCTTCTTAACCAGCAGTGCAACTCCCCCATCCTTTTTACATCCCCCTCTATCCCATCTGAAACATCTGTATCCTGGAATGTTAAGCTGCCAATCCTGTCCTTCCCTTAACCAAGTCTCTGTAATGGCAACAACATCATAGTTCCTAGTACTAATCCAAGCTCCAAGTTCATCTGCCTTACCTGTTACACTTCTCACATTGAAACAAATGCACTTCAGTGCACCAGACCCTCTCTGATTTGCAACCACACCCTGCCTGCTGTTTCTCTGAGTCTTACTGGCCCTACTCTCTGGTTCCCCTTCAGCTAATTCACCTTTGCTTTGGTTCCCACCCCCTGCCAAACTAGTTTAAATCCTCCCATGTGACACTAGCAAACCTCCCGGCCAGAATATTTATGCCCCTCCCCTTTAGATGCAACCCGTCCTTCTTGTACAGGTCCCACCTGCCCCAGAAGAGACCCCAATGGTCCAGATATCTGAAACCCTCCCTCCTACACCAGCTGTTTAGCCACGTGTTGAGCTGCACTATCTTCCTATTCCTAGCCTCACTAGCACGTGGCACAGGGAGTAATCCTGAGATTACAACCCTCGAAGTCCAGCTTTTTAACTTTCTACCTAACTCCCTAAACTGCTGCTGCAGGACCTCATCACTCTTCCTGCCTATGTTGTTAGTACCAATATGTACCACGACCTCTGGCTGTTCACCCTCCCCTTTCAGAATGCTTTCTGCCCGTTCAAAGACATCCTGGACCCTGGCACCAGGGAGGCAACATACCATCCTGGAGTCTCTGTCACATCCACAGAAGCGCCTATCTGTACCCCTAACTATAGAGTCCCCTATAACTATTGCTCTAGTCCTCTTTGTCCCTCCCTGCTTAACAACAGAGCCAGCCGTGGTGCCACTGCTCTGGCTGCTGCTGCTGGTACCCGCTGATAGCCCATCTCCCCCAGCAGTATCCAAAACGGTACACTTGTTAGAGAGGGGGACGACCACAGGGAATTCCTGCACTGACTGCCTGCCCCTTCTGGCGGTCACCCATCTATCTGCCTGCATCTTGGGTGTGACCACGTCTCTAAAGCTCCTAACTATGACGCTTTCCGCCACCTTCATGCTCCTCAGTGCATCCAACTGCTGCTCCAACCTATCCATGCAGTCTGTAAGGAGTTGCAATCGGGTGCACTTCCTGCAAACATAGTCGTCCGAGATGCTGGAAGCGTCACGGATCTCCCGCATCTCACAAGTGCAGCACTTAACCCCACTGACCGACATTTCGAGCACCAATTAAATTATTTGAAAAAAATTAGATGCAGAGTAAAGCTCCCTCTACACTGTCCCAATCAAACACTCCCAGGACAGGTACAGCACGGGGTTAGATACAGAGTAAAGCTCCCTCCACACTGTCCCAATCAAACACTCCCAGGACAGGTGCAGCACGGGGTTAGATACAGAGTAAAGCTCCCTCTACACTGTCCCCCCATCAAACACTCCCAGGACAGGTCCAGCACGGGGTTAGGTACAGAGTAAAGCTCCCTCCACACTGTCCCCCATCAAACACTCCCAGGACAGGTACAGCACGGGGTTAGATACAGAGTAAAGCTCCCTCTACACTGTCCCCCATCAAACACTCCCAGGACAGGTACAGCACGGGGTTAGATACAGAGTAAAGCTCCCTCTACACTGTCCCCATCAAACACTCCCAGGACAGGTACAGCACGGGGTCAGATACAGAGTAATGCTCCCTCTACACTGTCCCCATCAAACACTCCCAGGACAGGTACAGCACGGGGTTAGATACAGAGTAAAGCTCCCTCGACACTGTCCCCATCAAACACACCCAGGACAGGTACAGCACGGGGTTAGATACAGAGTAAAGCTCCCTCTACACTGTCCCCATCAAACACTCCCAGGACAGGTACAGCACGGGGTTAGATACAGAGTAAAGCTCCCTCTACACTGTCCCCATCAAACACTCCCAGGACAGGTACAGCACGGGGTTAGATACAGAGTAAAGCTCCCTCTACACTGTCCCCATCAAACATTCCCAGGACAGGGACAGCACGGGGTTAGATACAGAGTAAAGCTCCCTCTACACTGTCCCCATCAAACATTCCCAGGACAGGTACAGCACGGGGTTAGATACAGAGTAAAGCTCCCTCTACACTGTCCCCATCAAACATTCCCAGGATAGGTACAGCACGGGGTTAGATACAGAGTAAAGCTCCCTCTACACTGTCCCCATCAAACATTCCCAGGACAGGGACAGCACGGGGTTAGATACAGAGTAAAGCTCCCTCTACACTGTCCCCATCAAACATTCCCAGGACAGGTACAGCACGGGGTTAGATACAGAGTAAAGCTCCCTCTACACTGTCCCCATCAAACATTCCCAGGACAGGTACAGCACGGGGTTAGATACAGAGTAAAGCTCCCTCTACTCTGTCCCCATCAAACACTCCCAGGACAGGTACAGCACGGGGTTAGATACAGAGTAAAGCTCCCTCTACAGAAATCATAGAAATCATAGAAACCCTACAGTACAGAAAGAGGCCATTCGGCCCATCGAGTCTGCACCGACCACAATCCCACCCAGGCCCTACCCCCATATCCCTACATACTTTACCCGCTAATTCCTCTAATCTACGCACCGCAGGACACTAAGGGGCAATTTTAGCATGGCCAATCAACCTAACCCGCACATCTTTGGACCGTGGGAGGAAACCGGAACACCCGGAGGAAACCCACGCAGACACGAGGAGAATGTGCAAACTCCACACAGACAGTGACCGAAACCGGGAATCGAACCCAGGTCCCTGGAGCTGTGAAGCAGCAGTGCTAACCACTGTGCTACCGTGCCACCCTCGGTACAGAGTTAAGCTCCCTCTACACTGTCCCCATCAAACATTCCCAGGACAGGTACAGCACGGGGTTAGATACAGAGTAAAGCTCCCTCTACACTGTCCCCATCAAACACTCCCAGGACAGGTACAGCACGGGGTTAGATACAGAGTAAAGCTCCCTCTACACTGTCCACCATCAAACACTCCCAGGACAGGTACAGCACGGGGTTAGATACAGAGTGAAGCTCCCTCTACATTGTCCCCATCAAACATTCCCAGGACAGGTACAGCACGGGGTTAGATACAGAGTAAAGCATCCTCTACACTGTTGGCAACAAAGAGCATTTCCCAGAACTGTCCAGCTTGTTTTAACTCTTTCTCGAATCTCTGCCGCCTCTCTGGCAGTGGTTTGAAGTTCCAGGTGATTCCCCGCATGATGAATGTTTGACTGGCGGACCTGCCCTACCCTCAGAGCTGTGTCCTCTAACCTGCCACATGGTCCACTCTCTCGGCTCTGTCAGGGACCTGGTCACAGCACGATGAGCAAAGTGTTCCTTTGTTTGCAGCCAGTTGATATCTGCAGGTTGTTGATGTGAGTGTGAGCTGGTTCCTGGGCTCTTGGCAATCCGTTCTGAATTTCAGTGTGTGCTTTGATCACGCTGATGTTTAATTGGATAGGACCCGTCTGACTGCAGTAATATTCCTCACGTGGGGAAAAGCAACTGACTTCTGCACACTGACTACAAGAGGTTCATTGAGAAATCCTGAGAACACCAAGCTCACAGCCATCACACACACCCACCTCATCGCCAACACCAATTGGCCCAGCTGCAGTTTTCACCTTGACAGCAATTGGCCGAGGAAAGGGTATGTCTGACAATGCAGCCTGCCCAAAATTAGAGAGAGAGAGGGAATGAAACAGGAGAGAGAGAGAGAGAGACAGGAGAGAGAGAATGAGAGACAGGAGCGAGAGAGAGAGACGAGACAGGAGAGAGGGAATGAGAGACAGGAGAGAGAAAGAGACAGGGAGAGACAGGAGAGAGAGGGGAGAGACAGGAGAGAGGGAATGAGAGACAGGAGAGAGAGAGAGAGAATGAGAGACAGGAGAGAGAGGAGAGAGAGAGACAGGAGAGAGAGATAATGAGAGACCGGGAGAGAGAGAATGAGAGAAAGGAGAGAGAGAGAATGAGAGACTGGAGAGAGAGAGAGAGAGACAGGAGAGAGGGAATGAGAGACAGGAGAGAGAGGGAGAGACAGGAGAGACAGGAGAGAGAGAGAAAGAGAGAGAGACAGGAGAGAGAGGAGAGACAGGAGAGAGAGAGAAAGAGAGAGAGACAGGAGAGAGAGAAAGAGAGAGAGACAGGAGAGAGAGAGACAGGAGAGAGAGAGGAGAGACAGGAGAGAGGGAATGAGAGACAGGAGAGAGAGAGAGAGAGGAGAGAGAGAGAGAGAGACAGGAGAGAGAGGAGAGACAGGAGAGAGGGAATGAGACAGGAGAGAGAGAGAGAATGAGAGACAGGAGAGAGAGAGAGAATGAGAGACAGGAGAGAGAGGAGAGAGACAGGAGAGAGAGAGAGAGACGAGACAGGAGAGAGAGAGAGAGAGAGAGACGAGACAGGAGAGAGAGAATGAGAGACGAGAGAGAGAGAGAATGAGTGAGAGAGAGAGAATGAGAGACAGGAAAGACTTGCAGGGGTCTCTCACTTCCAGGGGCCCTGGCAGACATATTTAAAATGTCAGTATTCACGGGGGAGGTGCCGGATGATTGGATGGTGGCTCATGTTGTTCCGTTGTTTAAAAAACATTCCAAAAGAAATCCGGGAAATTATCGGCCAGTAAGTTTGACGTCGGTGGTGGGCAAGTTATTGGAAGGTGTGATAAGGGATAGGATCTACAAATATTTGGATAGACAGGGACTTATTAGGGGGAGTCAACATGGCTTTGTCATGTTTGACCAATCTATTAGAGTTTCTCGAGGAGGTTACCAGGAAAGTGGATGAAGGGAAGGCGGTGGATGTTGTCTACCTGGATTTCAGCAAGGCCTTTGACAAGGTCCCTCATGGGAGGTTAGTTAGGAAGGTTCAGTCGCTAGGTATACATGGGGAGGTAGTAAATTGGATTAGACACTGGCTCAATGGAAGAACACAGTAAGAAGTTTAACAACACCAGGTTAAAGTCCAACAGGTTTATTTGGTAGCAAAAGCCACACAAGCTTTCGGAGCTCTAAGCCCCTTCTTCAGGTGAGTGGGAATTCTGTTCACAGACAGAATTCCCACTCACCTGAAGAAGGGGCTTAGAGCTCCGAAAGCTTGTGTGGCTTTTGCTACCAAATAAACCTGTTGGACTTTAACCTGGTGTTGTTAAACTTCTTACTGTGTTTACCCCAGTCCAACGCCGGCATCTCCACATCAATGGAAGAAGCCAGAGAGTAGTTGTGGAGGATTGCTTCTCTGAGTGGAGGCCTGTGACTAGTGGTGTGCCGCAGGGATCGGTGTTGGGTCCGTTGTTGTTTGTCATCTATATCAATGATCTGGATGATAATGTGGTAAATTGGATCAGCAAATTTGCTGATGATACAAAGATTGGAGGAGTAGTGGACAGTGAGGAAGGTTTTCAAAGCTTGCAGAGGGATTTGGACCAACTAGAAAAATGGGCTGAAAAATGGCAAATGGAATTTAACGCAGACAAGTGTGAGATATTGCACTTTGAAGGACAAACCAAAGTAGAACGTTCAGGGTAAATGGTAGGACTCTGAAGAGTGCAGTTGAACAGAGGGATCTGGGAATACAGGTACAGAGTTCCCTAAAAGTGACGTCACAGGTGGATAGGGTCGTAAAGAGCGCCTTTGGTACATTGGCCTTCATAAATCGGAGTATCGAATATAAAAGTTGGAGTGTTATGGTAAGGTTATATAAGGCATTGGTGAGGTCGAATTTGGAGTATTGTGTACAGTTTTGGTCACCTAGTTACAGGAAGGATGTAAATAAGGTTGAAAGAGTGCAGAGAAGGTTCACAAGGATGTTGCCGGGACTTGAGAAGCTGAGTTACAGAGAGAGATTGAATAGGTTGGGACTTTATTCCCTGGAGCGTAGAAGAATGAGGGGAGATTTGATAGAGGTGTATAAGATTTTGATGGGTATAGATAGAGTGAATGCAAGCAGGCTTTTTCCGCTGAGGCTAGGGGAGAAAAAAACCAGAGGGCATGGCTTAAGGGTGAAAGGAGAAAAGTTTAAAGGGAATATTAGGGGGTGCTTCTTCACGCAGAGAGTGGTGGGAGTGTGGAATGAGCTGCCGGATAAAGTGGCAAATACGGGGTCACTTTTAACATTTAAGAAAAACTTGGACGGGTTCATGGATGAGAGGGGTGTGGAGGGATATGGTCCAAGTGCAGGTCAGTGGGACTCGGCAAAAAATGGTTCGGCACAGACAAGAAGGGCCAAAAGGCCTGTTTCTGAGCTGTAATTTTCTATGGTTCGATGAGAGACAGGAGAGAGACAGGAGAGAGACAGAGAGAGAGAATGAGAGACAGGAGAGAAAGAATGACAAAGACAAAACATGTGGTCATCTCTGGTACGCTACCGGTGCCACGTGATAGCGAGTTGAGGAACAGGGAGAGAGTGCACTTAAACATGTGGTTGCAGGGATGGTGCAGGAGGGAGGGTTTCAGATACGTGGATAATTGGAACACGTTCTGGGGAAGGTGGGACCTCTACAAACAGGACGGGGTGCACCTGAACCAGAGGGGCACCAATATCCTCGGAGGGAAATTTGCTACGGCTCTACAGGGGGATTTAAACTAATTTGTCAGGGGAGTGGGAAAAGGAGTTGTAGTCCGGAAGTCAGTGTTGAGGGTGGTGAGATATTGGGGAAGGTATCAAGGTCAAGGGTGGGTACCGGTAGACAGGAAGATGGGTTGAAGTGTGTCTACTTCAATGCAAGGAGCATCCGGAACAAGGTGGATGAACTTGGGGGCGTGGATTGCTACTTGGGACTACGATGTTGTGGCCATTACGGAGACGTGGGTAGAACAAGGACAGGAATGGTTGTTGGACGTTCCGGGGTATAGATGTTTCAGTAAGTGTAGGGAAGCTGGTAAAAGAGGTGGAGGAGTAGCATTGTTAATCAAGGATAGTTTAACGGCTGCGGAAAAGCACTTTGAGGGGGATATGCACACTGAGGTAATATGGGCTGCAGTTAGAAACAGGAAAGGAGCGGTCACGTTGCTAGGAGTTTACTATAGGTCCCCAAATAGTAATAGAGATGTGGAGGAAGAAATTGCTAAGCAGATTATGGATACGTGTGGGGGTCACAGGGTAGTTGTCATGGGGGACTTTAACTTTCCAAATATTGATTGGAACCTTTGTAGGTCAAATAGTTTGGATGGGGCACTTTTTGTGCAGTGTGTGCAGGAGGGTTTCCTGACACAATATGTGGATAGGCCGACAAGGGGTGAGGCCACATTGGATTTGGTACTGGGAAATGAACCGGGCCAAGTGTTAGATTTGGTTGTGGGAGAGCACTTTGGAGATAGTGACCACAATTCGGTGTCTTTTAAGACCATAAGACATAGGAGCGGAAGTAAGGCCATTCGGCCCATCGAGTCCACTCCACCATTCAATCATGGTTGATTTCAACTCCATTTACCCGCTCTCTCCCCATAGCCCTTAATTCCTCGAGAAATCAAGAATTTATCAATTTCTGTCTTGAAGACGCTCAACGTCTCGGCCTCCACAGCCCTCTGTGGCAATGAATTCCACAGACCCACCACTCTCTGGCTGAAGAAATTTCTCCTCATCTCTGTTCTAAAGTGACTCCCTTTTATTCTAAGGCTGTGCCCCCGCGTCCTAGTCTCCCCTGTTAATGGAAACAACTTCCCTATGTCCATCCTATCTAAGCCGTGTGTTATTGCAATGGAGAGGGATAGGGCCGGACGGCAGGGCAAGGCTTACAATTGGGGGAGAGGTAATTATGATGCGATTAGGCAAGAATTAGGGGGCATAAGATGGGAACAGAAACTGTCAGGGAAAGGCACTGATGAAAAGTGGAACTTTTTCAAGGAACAAATACTGGGTGTCCTTGATAGGTATGTCCCTGTCAGGCAGGGAGGAAATGGCCGAGTGAGGGAACCGTGGTTCACAAAAGAGGTGGAATGTCTTGTGAAAAGGAAGAGGGAAGCTTATGTAGGGATGAGGAAACAAGGTTCAGATGGCTCGATTGAGGGTTACAAGTTAGCAAGGAATGAGCTGAAAAAGGGGCTGAGGAGAGCTAGGAGGGGACATGAGAAGTCCTTGGCGGGTCGGATCAAGGAAAACCCCAAGGCTTTTTACTCTTATGTGAGGAATAAAAGAATGACCAGGGTGAGGTTAGGGCCGGTCAAGGACAGTGGTGGGAACTTGTGTATGGAATCAGTAGAGATAGGCGAGGTGATGAATGAATACTTTTCTTCAGTGTTCACCAAGGAGAGGGGCCATGTTTTTGAGGAAGAGAAGGTGTTACAGGCTAATAGGCTGGAGGAAATAGATGTTCGGAGGGAGGATGTCCTGGCAGTTTTGAATAAACTGAAGGTCGATAAGTCCCCTGGGCCTGATGAAATGTATCCTAGGATTCTTTGGGAGGCGAGGGATGAGATTGCAGAGCCTTTGGCTTTGATCTTTGTGTCCTCGCTGTCCACGGGGATGGTGCCAGAGGACTGGAGAGTGGCGAATGTTGTTCCTCTGTTTAAGAAAGGGAATAGAAATGACCCTGGTAATTATAGACCGGTTAGTCTGACTTCGGTGGTTGGTAAATTGATGGAAAAGGTCCTTAGGGATGGTATTTACGACCATTTAGAAAGATGCGGATTAATCCGGGATAGTCAGCACGGATTTGTGAAGGGCAAATCGTGCCTCACAAATTTGATAGAATTTTTTGAGGAGGTAACTAAGTGTGTTGATGAAGGTAGGGCGGTTGATGTCATATACATGGATTTTAGCAAGGCGTTTGATAAGGTCCCCCATGGTCGGCTTATGATGAAAGTAAGGAGGTGTGGGATAGAGGGAAAGTTGGCCGATTGGATAGGTAACTGGCTATCTGATCGAAGACAGGGTGGTGGTGGATGGAAAATTTTCGGACTGGAGGCAGGTTGCTAGCGGAGTGCCGCAGGGATCGGTGCTTGGTCCTCTGCTCTTTGTGATTTTTATTAATGACTTAGAGGAGGGGGCTGAAGGGTGGATCAGTAAATTTGCTGATGACACCAAGATTGGTGGAGTAGTGGATGAGGTGGAGGGCTGTTGTAGGCTGCAAAGAGACATAGATAGGATGCAAAGCTGGGCTGAAAAATGGCAAATGGAGTTTAACCCTGATAAATGTGAGGTGATTCATTTTGGTAGGACAAATTTAAATGTGGATTACAGGGTCAAAGGTAGGGTTCTGAAGACTGTGGAGGAACAGAGAGATCTTGGGGTCCATATCCACAGATCTCTAAAGGTTGCCACTCAAGTGGATAGAGCTGTGAAGAAGGCATATAGTGTGTTAGCTTTTATTAACAGGGGGTTGGAGTTTAAGAGCCGTAGGGTTATGCTGCAACTGTACAGGACCTTGGTGAGACCGCATTTGGAATATTGCGTGCAGTTCTGGTCACCTCACTATAAGAAGGATGTGGAAGCGCTGGAAAGAGTGCAGAGGAGATTTACCAGGATGCTGCCTGGTTTGGAGTGTCGGTCTTATGAGGAAAGGTTGAGGGAGCTGGGGCTGTTCTCTCTGGAGCGGAGGAGATTGAGGGGAGACTTAATAGAGGTTTATAAAATGATGAAGGGGATAGATCGAGTGAACGTTCAAAGACTATTTCCTCGGGTGGATGGAGCTATTACAAGGGGGCATAACTATAGGGTTCATGGTGGGAGATATAGGAAGGATATCAGAGGTAGGTTCTTCACGCAGAGAGTGGTTGGGGTGTGGAATGGACTGCCTGCAGTGATAGTGGAGTCAGACACTTTAGGAACATTTAAGCGGTTATTGGATAGGCACATGGAGCACACCAGGATGGTAGGGAGTGGGATAGCTTGATCTTGGTTTCAGATGAAGGTTGGCACAACATCGTGGGCCGAAGGGCCTGTTCTGTGCTGTAATGTTCTATGTTCTATGTTCTAATGAGACAGGAGAGAGAGAGAGAGAGAGGAGAGAGAGAGAGATTGAGAGAGGAGAGACAGGAGAGAGAGAGAGAGACAGGAGAGAGAGAATGAGAGAGACAGAGAGAGAGACAGGAGAGAGAGAGAATGAGAGACAGGAGAGAGAGAGAGACAGGAGAGAGAGAATGAGAGACAGGAGAGGGAGAGAGAGAGACAGGACAGTGAGAGAAAGAGGGATAAGAAGGAGAGAAGCCAGACTGTCATCACACTGTGTGGGCTGGTGGGAAGTGGAAAGAATAGGAATAGTCGGAGAGCAGAGAGAGGGAGAGACATGAACTGCTCAGCCAGGGAGTAGAGAATAATGAACAGTGGAAGAGCAAAACTGAGGACAGGTTAGATACAGAATCACAGAATTGTTACAGTGCAAAAAGAGGCTGTTTGGCCCATCATTCTGCACCAGCTCTCTGTGAAGCCACAGCCGTGTGGTGCGAAAGCACGAATCCCGTCCGGGACGATGGATCACTGGGACCCGCTCAGGGCGCCGCCTTCTCAAGGGCTTGGGAGACCGGTGCCACCTGGGTAGGCAATCGCCTGTTACCACGGCAATGCGTATTCCACGTATCCCACAGGGAGATCAATCAGGGATTCCCCAAGGCATTCTTGAGGGTTATCACACCCCTCCCCCTCTGAATCCGAGGGCCCCCCTCATTCCGAAGGGGTCAGACTAGTCTTTACCTTTTGGCCCATGTCCCTCTTTCCGCTGTGTCTGTCGGGGCGGGGGGGTGGGGGGTGGTGGGGTGTATACGGAGACTCTTCCTCGATGAATGTTGAAGTGTCACTGTAGGTGGCACATCCTTGGCAGCGGCCTCTGACTGTGCCTCCGCTCCCTGTGGTTCCGTCTCAGAGGCAGAGGGTCCAAAGGCTTCCTTTAAGCCCACCGTGGGTAGAGTTGCCCCTCGATATGCACACTGCCAATGATGGCATTTCTGGTGTCTCTGTAGGTCGAGGCAGTCAACACTTCTCTTTATTATTTTGTTCCCAGTTCTTACAGTGTTTGACCCTGGTCCGGTTCTCGAGAGGGCAATTTCTGGAGGACATGGGGTGCTGTTTCCACAAATTCACACATGGGGTGAGTCTGCCAATTTTAAAACCCCCGCAAGCTGGATACCCATCATGGACCCTGTTTTTGGACTTCTTGCTTTCCCTCAATTTTCCCACTCAGGTGCGGAACAGTGAGCCCATGCCTGGCCCCCTGCTCACCAGGGGTTCTGCCAGGGTAGACCTGTTTTCATGGAGTTAAAAAGGAACTGTGCTAATTTTGTATTCAATGAATTCTCACATTGTTTATCATGCCGTTTTTAACCTGCTCGCTCAGCCAGGACACTTGGCGACGGATGATTGGGCGCCGCACAGACATGCCTTATTCCATTTGTGGTCATGAATGTTTTGAACTCTCCACTGGTAAATGGGGTCCCATGGTCTATTAGGGAGACTCGCAGTCTGCCGTGTGTGCAGAAGGACTGCCTGAGCCTTTCTCTGGTGTTCAGAGATGTGGTAGAGGCATCCGGTGCGCATTAATTCACGTGGAGTGGGCATGAATCAATATCAGGAACATAGAGCCCATAAATGGCCCTGCGGAATCCGCATGCTCTCACACCCAGGGTCTCCCGGCCTTTCCCAGGGATGCAATGGGACTGTTGGTGGGACCTTCTGGTTGTCTTGGCAAGTTTTGGATATTTGAACCAGCTTGTCTATGTCTCCGTCGATACCAGGCCATCAAACGTAGCTTCTAGCAAGCATTTTCATTTTGGAGATGGCTGTTATGTAAGTTGTGGAGAATTAGTTGCTGGGCTGGACATGGCAATCCAACCCGGGCTCCCCAGAGAATGGTACCGGCCTCAATCCCCAAAATCTGGGGATTTTATCCCAGATGGTTTCAGGATTCTCATCCCATGGTCCGTGTCCCTGGACGGTGTTCCAGAGTGTAAGCGATTAATAATAACATCCACCATCGTATTCCATCTGATGCTATGGGGGAGTAATTTTCTGTTCTGACAATAGGCCCAGGATGGGCTTATGGTCGGTCTCTATGGTAACAGTGGTAACAATTTAACCTGGTGTTGTTAAAACTCTTACTATGGTAACAGCACAGGGTTAGATACAGAGTACAGCTCCCTCTACACTGTCCCCATCAAACACTCCCAGGACAGGTACAGCACAGGGTTAGATACAGAGTACAGCTCCCTCTACACTGTCCCCATCAAACACTTCCAGGACAGGTACAGCACGGGGTTAGATACAGAGTAAAGCTCCCTCTACACTGTCCCCCATCAAACACTTCCAGGACAGGTACAGCACAGGGTTAGATACAGAGTAAAGCTCCCTCTGCACTGTTCCCATCATACAGTCCCAGGATAGGTACAGCACGGGGATAGATATAGAGTAAAGCTCCCTCTACGCTGTCCTCATCAAACACTCCCGGCACAGGTATAGCAGAGGGTTAGATACAGAGTAAAGCTCCCTCTACACTGTTCCATCAAACACTCCCAGGACAGGTACAACATGGGGTTAGATACAGAGTAAATCTCCCTCTACACTGTACCTATCAAACACTCCGAGGACAAGTACAGCACAGGGTTAGATACAGGGTACAGCTCCCTCTACACTGTCCCAAATCAAACAGTCCTAGGGCAAGTACAGCACGGGGTTAGATACAGAGTAAAGCTCCCTCTACACTGTCCCCATCAAACACTCCCAGGACAGGTACAGCACGGGGTTAGATACAGAGTAAAGCTCCCTCTGCACTCTCCACATCAAACACTCCCAGGACAGGTACAGCACAGGGTTAGATACAGAGTAATGCTCCCTCTACACTCTCCACATCAAACACTCCCAGGACAGGTACAGCACGGGGTTAGATACAGAGTAAAGCTCCCTCTACACTCTCCACATCAAACACTCCCAGGACAGGTACAGCACGGGGTTAGATACAGAGTAAAGCTCCCTCTGCACTCTCCACATCAAACACTCCCAGGACAGGTACAACACAGGGTTAGATGCAGAGTTAAGCTCCCTCAACACTGTCCCCATCAAATACTATAAGAAGTCTCACAACACCAGGTTAAAGTCCAACAGGTTTATTTGGTAGCAAATATTTGGTAGCAAATGGCAAATAATGGTATTTGCTACCAAATAAACCTGTTGGACTTTAACCTGGTGTTGTGAGACTTCTTACTGTGTTCACCCCAGTCCAACGCTGGCATCTCCACATCATGACTCCCATCAAACACTCCCAGGACAGGTACAGCATGGCGTTAGTTACAGAATAAAGGTTCCCCCTACACTGTCCCCATCAAACACTCCCAGGCCAGGTACAGCACGGGGTTAGATACAGAATAAAGGTCCCCCTACACTGTTCCCATCAAACACTCCCAGGACAGGTACAGCACGGGGTTAGATACAGAGAAAAGCTCCCTCTACACTGTCCCCATCAAACACTCCCAGACAGGGACAGCACGGGGTTAGATACAGAATAAAGGTCCCCCTACACTGTCCCCCATCAAACACTCCCAGGACAGGTACAGCACGGGGTTAGATACAGAGTAAAGCTCCCTCTACACTGTCCCCCATCAAACACTCCCAGGACAGATACAGCACGGGGTTAGATACAGAGTAAAGCTCCCTCTACACTGTCCCCCATCAAACACTCCCAGGACAGATACAGCACGGGGTTAGATACAGAGTAAAGCTCCCTCTACACTGTCCCCCATCAAACACTCCCAGGACAGGTACAGCACGGGGTTCGATACAGAGTAAAGTTCCCTCTTGCAGCAACCTCTGCAAGACGTGCCGGATCATCGACACGGATGCCATCATCTCACGTGAGAACACCATCCACCAGGTACACGGTACCTACTCTTGCAACTCGGCCAACGTTGTCTACCTGATACGCTGCAGGAAAGGATGTCCCGAGGCCTGGTACATTGGGGAGACCATGCAGACGTTACGACAGCGGATGAATGAACTCCGCTCGACAATCACCAGGCAAGACTGTTCTCTTCCTGTTGGGAAGCACTTCAGCGGTCACGGGCAGTCGGCCTCTGATCCTCGGGTAAGCGTTTTCCAAGGCGGCCTTCACGACACACGACAGCACAGAGTCGCTGAGCAGAGACTGATAGCCAGGTTCCGCACACATGAGGACGGCCTAAACCGGGATCTTGGGTTCATGTCACACCATCTGTAATCCCCACGACTTGCCTGGACTTGCAAAATCTCACTAACTGTCCTGTCTGGAGACAATACACATCTCTTTAACCTGTGCTTAACCCTCTCTCTACTCACATTGTTTGTATCTTTAAGACTTGATTAGCTGTAAAGACTCGCATTCCAATCATTATTCATTATTCTGTAAACTGAGTTTGTGTCTTTATATGCTCTGTTTGCTGTCTGTTAGCAGATCTCCCACTCACCTGACGAAGGAGCAGCGCTCCGAAAGCTAATGGTATTTGCTACCAAATAAACCTGTTGGACTTGAACCTGGTGTTGTTAAAACTCTTACTGTGTTTACCCCAGTCCAATGCCGGCATCTCCACACCATCAGACACTCGCAGGACAGGACAGCACGGGGTTAGATACAGAGTAAAGCTCCCTCTACACTGTCCCTATCAAACACTCCCAGCACAGGTACAGCATGGGGTTACAAACAGAGTAAAGCTCCCTATACACTGTCCCCATCAAACACTCCCAGGACAGGTACAGCACGAGACTGGATACAGAGTAAAGCTCCCTCGACACTGTCTCCCTCAAACACTCCCAGGACAGGTACAGCACGGGGTTAGATACAGAGTAAAGCTCCCTCCACACTGTCCGCATCAAATAACCCCAGGGCAGGTACAACACGGGGTTAGATGCAGACTAAAGCTCCCTCTACACTGTCCCCATTAAACACTCCCAGGACAAGTACAGCACAGGGTTAGATACAGAGTAAAGCTCCCTCTACACTGTCCCCATCAAACACTCCCAGGACAGGTACAGCATGGGGTTAGATACAGAGTAAAGCTCCCTCTACACTGTCCCCATCAAACACTCCCAGGACAGGTACAGCATTGGGTTAGATACAGAGTAAAGCTCCCTCTACACTGTCCCCATCAAACACTCCCAGGACAGGTACAGCACGGGACGAGATGAAATAAACTAAATAAGTTCTACGAACTGAATAGCAGCTGGTTTAAATCTGCTCATCTCATAATGCCGCAGATGACATTTTCCCTGGTTGTGCTCCTGCTCTTGATGCAACGGCAATGATCAGACATACTGACTCAGAGAACGCTTACTTCTGTGAGGTCATCCATGAGCCATGACTACCAGAACGCACAACATTTTCTGTCAGGAAATGGTTCGAAAGCGCCGCACAGTCAGAGGGTCAGTGCTGAGGGAGTGCCGCACAGTCAGAGGGTCAGTGCTGAGGGAGTGCTGCACAGTCAGAGGGTCAGTACTGAGAGAGTGCTGCACTGTCAGAGGGTCAGTACTGAGGGAGTGCCACACTGTCAGAGGGCAAGTACTCAGGGAGTGCCGCACTGTCAGAGGGTCAGTACTGAGGGAGTGCCGCACTGTCAGAGCGTCAGTACTGAGGGAGTGCCGCACTGTCAGAGGGTCAGTGCTGAGGGAGTGCCGCACTGTCAGAGGGTCAGTGCTGAGGGAGTGCCGCACTGTCAGAGGGTCAGTGCTGAGGGAGTGCCGCACTGTCAGAGAGTCAGTACTGAGGGAGTGCCGCACTGTCAGAGGGTCAGTACTGAGGGAGTGCCGCACTGTCAGAGGGTCAGTACTGAGGGAGTGCCGCACTGTCAGAGGGTCAGTGCTGAGGGAGTGCCGCACTGTCAGAGGGTCAGTACTGAGGGAGTGCCGCACTGTCAGAGGGTCAGTACTGAGGGAGTGCCGCACTGTCAGAGGGCTGAGGGAGTGCCGCACTGTCAGAGGGTCAGTACTGAGGGAGCACCGCACTGTCAGAGGGTCAGTGCTGAGGGAGCGCCGCACTGTCAGAGGGTCAGTGCTGAGGGAGTGCTGCACTGTCAGAGGGTCAGTGCTGAGGGAGTGCCGCACTGTCAGAGGGTCAGTGCTGAGGGAGTGCCACACTGTCAGAGGGTCAGTGCTGAGGGAGTGCCGCATTGTCAGAGGGTCAGTGCTGAGGGAGTGCTGCATTGTCAGAGGGCAGTGCTGAGGGAGTGCCGCACTGTCAGAGGGCCAGTACTGAGGGAGTGCCGCATTGTCAGAGGGTCAGTGCTGAGGGAGTGCCGCACTGTCAGAGGGTCAGTGCTGAGGGAGTGCCGCACTGTCAGAGGGTCAGTACTGAGGGAGTGCCGCACTGTCAGAGGGTCAGTGCTGAGGGAGTGCCGCACTGTCAGAGGGTCAGTACTGAGGGAGTGCTGCACTGTCAGAGGGTCAGTGCTGAGGGAGTGCCGCACTGTCAGAGGGTCAGTGCTGAGGGAGTGCCGCACTGTCAGAGGGTCAGTGCTGAGGGAGTGCCGCACTGTCAGAGGGTCAGTGCTGAGGGAGTGCCGCACTGTTGAGGGTGCTTTGCTCTCTATCTAACTCCATGCTGTAATTTCCCTGAATTTTAATGCAAAGCATCAGGAATGTTGGGGGAAGCTTTTGGACGGAGTGAAGGTGTTCCACAAAGCAATCACCCAGTCTGTGTTTAATTTCAGCAGCGTGGAGGAGACCACATTGGGAGCAGCGATACAGGGAGACCAAATTGAAGGGGGTGCCAGTGCAACACTCCTCCTCAAAGGCTGTTTGGGGCTGTGAATGGTGAGAAGGAGGTAAAGTGGCAATTGCTGCACCTTCTGGGAAAACGGGATTGGTGCCGTGGGACAGGGATGAAGGGTTGGGGTTGATGGAGGAGTGGACCAGGATGTCATGAGTCAGGTGAAGTTAACACTTTGGTCGGAAGAATGAAGGAGCTGGATATGATTTAAATGGAGAAAGGCTGCAGAAAGCTGCAGCACAGAGGGACGGGGGGGGGGGGGGGGGGGGGGGGGGAGGGGGGGGGGGGCGGGCGGGGGGCGGGCGGGGGGCGGTCCTCGCGCCTAAATCACAGAAAGCTCGCGTGCAGCTTCAGCAGGGAATAGGGAAATGGAATGTTGGCCTTTATTTCAAAGGGAATGGATATAAAAATAGGGATATCCTGGCATTGGAGGCTGTCCAGAGAAGGTTCACTCAGTTGATCCCAGGTATAGAGGGATTTTCTTATGAGAAGAAATTAAGCATGTATTTGTTGGGGTTTAGAAGAATGAGAGACGACCTTAATGAGACACACACTGAGATGTTGTTTGCCCTTGTGGGAGAGTCTCGGATATAAGTTCAGAGTAAGGGGTCACCCATTTAAGGCAGAGATGAGGATAATGCCGTCTCTCTCAGAGAGGAGTGAATCTGTGGAATTTTTTACCGCAGACAGCTGTCGAGGCTGGGTCCGTAGGTGTGTTCAAAGCTGAGATAGATACTTGCCAATTGTCAGCCCGAGCCTGGATATTGTCCAGATCTTGTTGCATTTGAACATGGACTGCTTCAGTACCTGAGGAGTCGCGAATGGTGCTGAACATTGTGCAATCATCAGCGAACATCCCCACTTCTGATCTGATGACAGAGGGAAGGTCATTGATGAAGCAGCTGAAGATTGTTGGGCCGAGGACACTCCCCTGAGGGACTCCTGCAGAGATGTCCTGGAGCTGAGATGACTGACTCTCCACAACCACAACCATCTTCCTATGTACCAGGTATGACTCCAACCAGCGGAGAGTTTGCCCCCTGAAACCCATTGCTTCCAGTTTCACCCGGGCTCCTTGATGCCACACTCGGTCGAATGCGGCCTTGATGTCAAGGGCAGTCACTCTCACCTCTCCTCTGGAATTCAGCTCTTTCGTCCATGTTTGAACCAAGGCTGTAATGAGGTCAGGAGCTGAGTGACCCAGGCGAAACCCAAACTGGGCGTCACTGAGCAGGTGCTGCTTGATAATGCTGTTAGTGACCCCGTCGATTAATTTACTGATGATCGAGAATAGACTGATTGGGCAGTAATTGGCCGGGTTGGATTTGTCCTGTTTTTTGTGTACAGGACATACCTGGGCAATTTTACACATTGCCGGGTAGATGCCAGTGTTGTAGCTGTTCTGGAGCAGCTTGGCTAGGGGGGTGACACAACACAACACAACACACCTTCTCTTCATAAAGTGCAGTGCTCATTCTTACCGATACTGTCATGGACAGATGCATCTGCGGCCGACCAGGTGAGGATGAGGCTAGTATGTTTTATTATCTAAATTACAACATGCTGCTGTGCAGAGGGACCTGGGGGTCCTTGTGCATGAGACGCAAAAACCCAGTCTGCAGGTACAACAGGTGATCAAGAAGGCAAATGGGATGTTGGCCTATATCGCGAGGGGGATAGAATATAAAAGCAGAGATGTCTTGCTGCATCTGTACCGGGCATTGGTGAGGCCGCAGCTGGAATACTGTGTGCAGTATTGGTCCCCTTATTTGCGGAAGGATATATTGGCCTTGGAGGGAGTGCAGAGAAGGTTCACCAGGTTGATACCGGAGATGAGGGGTGTTGACTATGAGGAGAGACTGAGCAGATTGGGTTTGTACTCGTTGGAATTTAGAAGGCTGAGGGGGGATCTTATAGAGACCTATAAGATAATGAAGGGGCTGGATAGGGTAGAGGTGGAGAGATTCTTTCCACTTAGAAAGGAAACTAGAACTAGAGGGCACAGCCTCAAAATAAAGGGGGGTCAGTTTAGGACAGAGTTGAGGAGGAACTTCTTCTCCCAGAGGGTGGTGAATCTCTGGGATTCTCTGCCCACTGAAGTGGTGGAGGCTACCTCGTTGAATATGTTTAAATCACGGATAGATGGATTCCTGATCGATAAGGGAATTAGGGGTTATGGGGATCAGGCGGGTAAGTGGAACTGATCCACTTCAGATCAGCCATGATCTTATTGAATGGCGGGGCAGGCTCGAGGGGCTAGATGGCCTACTCCTGCTCCTATTTCTTATGTTCTTATGTTTTCCCTCTTGTTGGTTCCCTCACCCCCTGCCACAATCCCAGTCGAGCAGTGATGTCCTTTAGGACCCGGCCAGCTGGGTCTGTGGTGGGTCTACCGAGCCACTCTTGGTGATGGACATTGAAGCCCCACCCAGAGCACATTCTGCACCCTCGCCACCCTCAGTGCTTCCTCCAAGTGGTGATCAACATGGTGGAGTACCGATTCATCAGCTGAGGGGGGACGGTATGTGGTAACCAGCAGGACGTTTCCTTGTCCATGTTTGATCTGGTGCCATGAGACTTCATGGGATCCGGAGTTGATGTTGAGGACTCCCAGGGTAACTCCCTCCCGACTGTATATCACTGGGCTGCTACCACCTCTGCTGGGTCTGTCCTGCCGGTGGGACAGGACATTCCCAGGAATAGTGATGGTGGTGTCTGTAAGGTATGATACTGTGAGTATGATGACTATGTCAGGCTGGCTCTTGACTAGTCTGCGAGACAGCTCTCCCAGTTTTGGCACAAGCCCCCAAATGTTAGTTAGGAGGACTTTGGGTTGACAGGGTTGGGTTTGCCAGTGTCATTTTCCAATGTCGAGGCCGATGCTCGATGGTCTGTCAAGTTTCATTCCTTTTTTTCTCTTTGTAGTGGTTGGATGCACTGCGTGTCTCGCTCGGCCGTTTTAGAAAACAATTTAAAATCAACCACATTGCTGTGGCTCTGGAGTCACATGTAGGCCAGACTGGGTAAGGACGGCAGGTTTCCTTCCCTAAAGGACATTAGTGAACCAGATGGGCTTTTACGACAATCGACAATGGTTGACAGATTTTTATTGAATTCACATTTCACCATGTGCTGTGGTGGGATTCGTACCCAGTCCCTGGATCATTCCCCTGGGTCTCTGGATTATTAAACCAGTGACACTATCACCACCCCCACTGAAAAAGTTGTGGCCTCGGCAAAAACCCCTGTGGGACTCCACTCATGACTTCCAATCAGAAAAATATCCATTTCCTGTTAGCTAACCAATCTTCTCTCCGTGCTGGTATATTACTCACTACAACATGAGCTTTTATTTTCCATATTAATGTTTGATGTGGCAACTTATCAAATGCTTTCTGAAAATCTACAGGCTTCCCTTAATCTGCAGCACATTGTTCCTTCAAAGAATTCTAATAAATTAATTAAACATGATTTCTCTTTCACAAAACCATCTTGATTTGATTTGGTTTGATTTGTCACATGTATTAGCATACAGTGAAAACTTTTATTTCTTGTGCACTATAAGCATACCGTTCATAGAGAAGGAAAGGAGAGAGTGCAGAATGTAGTGTTCCAGTCATAGCTCGGGTGCAGAGAAAGATCAACTTAATGCAAGGTAAGTCCATTCAAAAGTCTGACAGCAGCAGGGAAGAAGCTGTTCTTGAGTCGGTTGGTACGTGACCTCAGACTTTTGTATCTTTTTCCTGACGGAAGAAGGTGGAAGAGAGAATGTCCGGGGTGCGTGGGGTCCTTAATTATGCTGGCTGCTTTGCCGAGGCAGCGGGAAGTGGATGGATGGGAGGCTGGTCTGTGTGATGGATTGGGCTTCATTCATGATCCTTTGTAGTTTCTTCCGGTCTTGGGCAGAGCAGGAGCCCCATACCAAGCTGTGATACAACCAGAAAGAATACTTTCTATGGTGCATCTGTAAAAGTCAGTGAGAGTCGTAGCTGACATGCAAAAATTTCCTTAGTCTTCTGAGAAAGTAGAGGCGCTGGTGGGGCTTTCGTAACTATAGTGTCGGCATGGGGGGATCAGGATAGGGTGTTGGTGACAACAACCTGATTACCCTGAGTTTCCAGCAGTGCCCAGCTCTAAACTCTTCAGTGCTCAATTCTGACACCTTCCCCATGACACTTCCCCTTCCCCTAGGTATCTAAATGGAAACAAAATTGCCTCGATGACAGAAGCCAGAGGGTGGTTGTAGAGGGTTGTTTTTCAAACTGGAGGCCTGTGACCAGCGGTGTGCCTCAGGGATCAGTGCTGGGTCCACTGTTATTTGTCATTTACATTAATGATTTGGATGAGAATATAGGAGGCATGGTTAGTAAGTTTGCAGATGACACCAAGATTGGTGGCACAGTGGACAGTGAAGAAGGTTCTCTCGGATTGGAATGAGATCTTGATCAATTGGGCCAGTGGGAGCTGTTCTTGAGTCGGTTGGTACGTGACCTCAGACAGGTGGCACGGTAGCACAGTGGTTAGCACTGCTGCTTCACAGCTCCAGGGTCCTGGGTTCGATTCCCGGCTCGGGTCGCTGTCTGTGTGGAGTTTGCACATTCTCCTCGTGTCTGCGTGGGTTTCCTCCGGGTGCTCCGGTTTCCTCCCACAGTCCAAAGATGTGCGGGTTAGGTTGATTGGCCAGGTTAAAAAATTGCCCCTTAGTGTCCTGGGATGCGTAGGTTAGAGGGATTAGTGGGTAAAATATGTGGGGGTAGGGTCTGGGTGGGATTGTGGTCGGTGCAGACTCGATGGGCCGAATGGCCTCCTTCTGTACTGTAGGGTTTCTATGATTTTGTATCTTTTTCCCGACGGAAGAAGGTGGAAGAGAGAATGTCCAGGGTGTGTGGGGGTCCTTAATTATGCTGGCTGCTTTGCCGAGGCAGCGGGAAGTGTAGACAGAGTCAATGGATGTGAGGCAGGTTTGAGTGATGGATTGGGCTACATTCATGACCCTTTGTGGTTTCTTGCGTTCTTAGACAGAGCAGGAGCCATACCAAGCTGTGATACAACCAGAAAGAATGCTTTCTATGGTGCATCTGTAAAACCCAGGCCAGAAACTCCAAGGTGTCTTATGAAGATAGCCTAGACCCTAAGTTTTTTACCTTTGAATTTGGCGCAGGTGAGCATAAGGCGTTACACTCCAGGTATGATTTAAGTGACCCACTAGTATGAGGAGAGATTGACTGGGTTAGGATTGTTTTCGCTGGATTTCAGACGAATGAGGGGGGATCTCATAGAGACTTATAAAATTCTAACCGGACTAGACAGGGTAGATGCAGGGAGGATGTTCCTGATGGTGGGGGGAGCCCAGAACCAGGGGTCACAGTCTGAGAACTCAGGGTAGACCATTTAGGATGGAGGTGAGGAGACATTTCTTCACCCAAAGAGTGGTGAGCCTGTGGAATTCATTACCACAGGAAGTAGTTAATGCCAAAACATTGAATGTATTCAAGAGGCGGCTGGATATAGCACTTGGGGCGAATGGGATCAAAGGTTCGGGGAGAAAGCAGGATTAGGCTATAGAGTTGGATGATCGTGATGAATGGCGGAGCAGGCTCGAAGGGCCAAATGGCCTCCTCCTGTCTTCTATGTTTCGATATATGACATTTCTAAATGTATGTGGTATCATAGAATCATAGAATCCCCACAGTGCAGAAAGAGGCCATTCAGCCCATCTAGCCTGCACCGACCACAATCCCACCCAGGCCCCATCTCTGTAACCCCACAAATTTACCCTAGCTAGTCCCCCTGACACAAAGGGGCAATTTAGCACAGCCAATAAACCTAACCCACACATCTTTGGAATGTGGGAGGAACCCGGAGGAAACCCACGCAGACACGGGGAGAATGTGCAGACTCCACACAGACAGTCACCCAATGCCGGAATCGAACCTGGGTCCCTGGTGCTGTGAGACAGCAGTGCTAACCACCGCGCCACTGTGCCACCCCGTATATTGTATATTGTTATATACCCTATATATATTACGTGTTATCCATAAACATTCAACCATACAAGACTCAGAACCTCTTTGTGAGGAAGAACTTTATTCCCCAGTGAATTGTAATGACCTGGGATTCACTGCCCATGAGGGTGGTGGAAGGGGAGTGAAGCAATGATTCCAAAAGGGTTTAGGATAGGCACATGAAGGAAAGGAAAAGGGTGAGGGGACAGAACAGGGAACGGTATTGACTGACAGGCAATGTGCTCCCATGCTGTTCTGAATGTGCACTGAACCCACATCGCAGCAGCATTTCCAGGGTAGTGCCTGCACCATTCAGAGGTGGAATCACCTGCCTCTCAAAGAGCTCACTGTCTGGCTGTGGAACTGCTCCATCTACAGGCCCATTTGCTGCAGAATGGGTCCAGTGTTCACAGAACGTAATCAGCCCAATTTCGCCGACCAAGCTCCCCATCTGAACGAAAACCCCCGATCCTTCCGGGGACCATATCCCTCCATTCCCATCCTATTCATGTATTTGTCCAGACGCCCTTAAAACTCACTATTGTATCTGCTTCCACCACCTCCACCGCCAGCGAGTTCCAGGCACCCACTACTCTCTGTGTAAAAAAATCTGCCTCGTACATCTCCTTTAAACCTTGCCCCTCGCACCTTAAACCTGTGCCCCCTAGTAATTGACTCCTCCACCCTGGGAAAAAGCTTCTGACTATCCACTCTGTCCATGCCTCTCATAATCTTGTAGATTTCTATCAGGTCTCCCCTCAACCTCCGTCGTTCCAATGAGAACAAACCAAGTTTCTCCAACCTCTCCTCATAGCTAATGCCCTCCATACCAGGCAACATCCTGGTAAATCTTTTCTGTGCCCTCTCCAAAGCCTCCACATCCTTCTGGTAGTGTGGCGACCAGAATTGAACACTATATTCCAAGTGCAGCCTAACTAAGGTTCTATAAAGCTGCAACATGACTTGCCAATTTTTAAGCTCAATACCCCGGCCGATGAAGGCAAGCATGCCGTATGCCTTCTTGACTACCTTCTCCACCTGCATTGCCACTTTCAGTGACCTGTGCATCTGTACACCCAGATCCCTCTGCCTATCAATATTCTGTACATATCCCACCTGTTTTAGACCTTGCTCTCAAACAGTGCAAATGTGCTCTCAAACAGTGCAAACAGACACAGAAATCAAGTTACAGAATACTGATTAGAATGCGAATCGTACAACCAGCCAGGTCTTAAAGGTACAGACAATGTGGGTGGAGGGAGCATTAAACACAGGTTAAAGAGATGTGTATTGTCTCCAGACAGAACAGCTAGTGAGATTCTGCAAGCCCAGGAGGCAAGCTGTGGGGGTTACTGATAATGTGACATAAATCCAACATCCCGGTTTAGGCCGTCCTCATGTGTGCGGAACTTGGCTATCAGTTTCTGCTCAGCGACTCTGCGCTGTCGTGTGTCGTGAAGGCAGCCTTGGAGAACGCTTACCTGAAGATCCAAGGCTGAATGCCCGTGACTGCTGAAGTGCTCCCCCACAGGAAGAGAACAGTCTTGCCTGGTGATTGTCGAGCGGTGTTCATTCATCCGTTGTCGTAGCGTCTGCATGGTTTCCCCAACGTACCATGCCTCGGGACATCCTTTCCTGCAGCTTGTCACAGCCGTCCATTCAGAAATGCACCCATCCACTGCTACCCTCTGTCTTCTTAGACCGAGCTAGTATCCACCTTGCCAGTTCACCTCTGATACCATGCGACTTCACCTTCTGCACCAGTCTGCCATGAGGGACCTTGTCGAAGGCCTTACTGAAGTCCATGTAGACAACATCCACTGCCCTACCCTCATCAATCATCTTCGTCACTTCCTCGAAAAACTCGATCAAGTTAGTGAGACACGACCTCCACTTCACAAAACCATGTTGCCTCTCACTAATACGTCCACTTATTTCCAAGTGGGAATAAATCCTGTCTCGAAGAATCCTCTCCAATAATTTCCCTACGACCGATGTAAGGCTCACCGGCCTGTAATTACCTGGATTATTCTTGCTACCCTTCTTAAACAAAGGAACAACACTGGCTATTCTCCAATCCTCTGGGACCTCCCCTGTAGCCAGTGAGGATACAAAGATTTCTCTCAAGGCCCCAGCAATTTCCTCCCTTGCCTCTCTCAGTATTCTGGGGTATATCCCATCAGGCCCTGGGGACTTGTCTACCTTAATGTTTCTCAAGAACCCCAATACCACCTCCTTTTTGATCTCAACATGACTCAAACTATCTACACATCCTTTCCCAGACTCATCATCCACCAAGTCCTTCTCTTTGGTGAATACTGACGCAAAGTACTCATTTAATACCTCGCCCATTTCCTCTGGCTCCACACATAGATTCCCTCCCTTGTCCTCGAGTGGGCCAACCCTCTCCCTGGCTACCCTCTTGCTCTTTATATATGTGTAAAAAGCCTTGGGATTTTCCTTAATCCTGCTGACCAATGCTTTTTCATGACCCCTTTTAGCCCTCCTGACTCCTTGCTTAAGTTTCTTTCTACTTTCCTTGTATTCCACACTTGCTTCGAGTGTTCCCAGCCTCCTAGCTTTGACAAATGCTTCCTTTTTCTCTTTGACTAGGCTCACAATATCTCTCGTTATCCAGGATTCCTGAAACTTGCCACACTTATCCTTCATCCTTACAGGAATGTGCCGGTCCTGATTCCTATCAACTTACACTTGAAAGCCTCCCACATGCCAGATGTTGATTTGACCTCAAACATCTGCCCCCAATCTACATTCTTCAGTTCCTGCCTAATATTGCTGTAATTAGCCTTCCCCCAATTTAGCACCTTCACTTGAGGACTACACTTATCTTTATCCATCAGTACCTTAAAGCTTACTGAATTGTGGTCACTGTTCCCAAACTGCTCCCCTACTGAAACATCGACCACCTGGCCGGGCTCATTCCCCAATACCAGGTCCAGTATGGCCCCTTCCCTAGTTGGACTATCTACATACTGTTTCAGGAAGCCCTCCTGGATGCTCCTTACAAACTCTGCCCCATCGACACCACTCGTACTAAGTGAGTCCCAGTCAATATCGGGGAAGTTAAAATCTCCCATCATAACAACCCTGTTACTTTTACACCTTGCCAAAATCTGCCTACATATCTGTTTCTCTATCTCCTGCCGGCTGTTGGGCAGCATATAGTAAACCCCCAACATTGTGACTACACTCTTCCTATTCCTCAGCTCTACCCATATTGCCTCGCTGTATGAACCCTCCGAGGTGTCCTCCCGCAGTACAGCTGTGATATTCTCCTGAACCAGTAGTGCAACTCCCCCACCCCTTTTACATCCCGCTCTATCCCGCTTGAAACATCTGTATCCTGGAATGTTAAGCTGCCAATCCTGTCCTTAACCAAGTCTCTGTAATAGCAACAACATCATAGTTCCTATTACTAATCCAAGCTCTAAGTTCATCTGCCTTACCTGTAACACTTCTCACATTGAAACAAATGCACTTCAGTCCACCAGACCCTCTCTGATTTGCATCCACACCCTGCCTGCTGTTTCTCTGAGTCTTACTGGCCCGACTCTCTGGTTCCCCTTCAGCTAATTCACCTTTGCTTTGGTTCCGACGCCCCTGCCAAACTCTTTCAAACCCTCCCGTGACACGAGCAAACCGAGTCCAACAGACACAAGGAATGAAAGGAATTTCAGTCAGAGTTTCTATTTAGAAGAAAATGCTGGGTGTCATTGTATGGGAGTGGGAACGTTTCAGTGATCGCATGGCACTTAATCCAAATGTACAGCTTTGGAAAAAACTGGCAAATCCCCCTCAGATCCGGTAGACAAATCCCAGTGCGACACACAGCAAACGAGGTCGCTGCCACCACTCAGCTCATAGGGTCAACTCACACTGAGAGACCTCAACACAGAATCCAGATCAACTCTCTCAGTACTGGACAGTGGGAGTGCCGCACTGTCAGAGGGTCAGTGCTGAGGGAGTGCCGCACTGTCAGAGGGTCAGTACTGAGCGAGTGCTGCACTGTCAGAGGGTCAGTACTGAGGGAGTGCCGCACTGTCAGAGGGTCAGTACTGAGGGAGTGCCGCACTGTCAGAGGGTCAGTACTGAGGGAGTGCCGCACTGTCAGAGGGTCAGTACTGAGGGAGTGCTGCACTGTCAGAGGGTCAGTGCTGAGGGAGTGCCGCACTGTCAGAGGGTCAGCACTGAGGGAGTGCCGCACTGTCAGAGGGTCAGTACTGAGGGAGTGCTGCCCTGTCAGAGGGTCAGTACTGAGAGAGTGCTGCACTGTCTGAGGGTCAGTACTGAGGGAGTGCCGCACTGTCAGAGGGTCAGTACTGAGGGAGTGCCGCACTGTCAGAGGGTCAGTACTGAGGGAGTGCCGCACTGTCAGAGGGTCAGTACTGAGGGAGTGCCGCACTGTCAGAGGGTCAGTGCTGAGGGAGTGCCGCACTGTCAGAGGGTCAGTACTGAGGGAGTGCCGCACTGTCAGAGGGTCAGTACTGAGGGAGTGCCACACTGTCAGAGGGTCAGTGCTGAGGGAGTGCCGCACTGTCAGAGGGTCAGTACTGAGGGAGTGCCGCACTGTCAGAGGGTCAGTACTGAGGGAGTGCCGAACTGTCATAGGGTCAGTACTGAGGGAGTGCCGAACTGTCATAGGGTCAGTACTGAGGGAGTGCCGCACTGTCAGAGGAGTACTGAGGGAGTGCCGCACTGTCAGAGGGTCAGTGCTGAGGGAGTGCCGCACTGTCAGAGGGTCATTGCTGAGGGAGTGCCGCACTGTCAGAGGGTCAGTACTGAGGGAGTGCCGCACTGTCAGAGGGTCAGTGCTGAGGGAGTGCCGCACTGTCAGAGGGTCAGTACTGAGGGAGTGCCGCACTGTCAGAGGGTCAGTACTGAGGGAGTGCCGCACTGTCAGAGGGTCAGTACTGAGGGAGTGCCGCACTGTCAGAGGGTCAGTACTGAGGGAGTGCCGCACTGTCAGAGGGTCAGTACTGAGGGAGTGCCGCACTGTCAGAGGGTCAGCACTGAGGGAGTGCCGCACTGTCAGAGGGTCAGTACTGAGGGAGTGCCGCACTGTCAGAGGGTCAGCACTGAGGGAGTGCCGCACTGTCAGAGGGTCAGCACTGAGGGAGTGCCGCACTGTCAGAGGGTCAGTACTGAGGGAGTGCCGCACTGTCAGAGGGTCAGTACTGAGGGAGTGCCGCACTGTCAGAGGGTCAGTACTGAGAGAGTGCTGCACTGTCTGAGGGTTAGTACTGAGGGAGTGCCGCACTGTCAGAGGGTCAGTACTGAGGGTGTGCCGCACTGTCAGAGGGTCAGTACTGAGGGAATGCCGCACTGTCAGAGGGTCATTGCTGAGGGAGTGCCGCACTGTCAGAGGGTCAGTACTGAGGGAGTGCTGCACTGTCAGAGGGTCAGTACTGAGGGAGTGCTGCCCTGTCAGAGGGTCAGTACTGAGGGAGTGCCGCACTGTCAGAGGGTCAGTGCTGAGGGAGTGCTGCACTGTCAGAGGGTCAGTGCTGAGGGAGTGCCGCACTGTCAGAGGGTCAGTACTGAGGGAGTGCTGCACTGTCAGAGGGTCAGTACTGAGGGAGTGCTGCCCTGTCAGAGGGTCAGTACTGAGGGAGTACTGCACTGTCAGAGGGTCAGTACTGAGGGAGTGCGGCACTGTCAGAGGGTCAGACTGAGGGAGTGCGGCACTGTCAGAGGGTCAGTGCTGAGGGAGTGCCGCACTGTCAGAGGGTCAGTGCTGAGGGAGTGCTGCACTGTCAGAGGGTCAGTGCTGAGGGAGCGCCGCACTGTCAGAGGGTCAGTACTGAGGGAGAGCCGCACTGTCAGAGGGTCAGTGCTGAGGGAGTGCCGCACTGTCAGAGGGTCAGTACTGAGGGAGTGCCGCACTGTCAGAGGGTCAGTACTGAGGGAGTGCCGCACTGTCAGTGGGTCAGTACTGAGGGAATGCTGCACTGTCAGAGGGTCAGTACTGAGGGAGTGCCGCACTTTCAGAGGGTCATTGCTGAGGGAGTGCCGCACTGTCAGAGGGTCAGCACTGAGGGAGTGCTGCCCTGTCAGAGGGTCAGTACTGAGGGAATGCCGCACTGTCAGAGGGTCAGCACTGAGGGAGTGCCGCACTGTCAGAGGGTCAGTACTGAGGGAGTGCCGCACTGTCAGAGGGTCAGCACTGAGGGAGTGCCGCACTGTCAGAGGGTCAGCACTGAGGGAGTGCCGCACTGTCAGAGGGTCAGTACTGAGGGAGTGCCGCACTGTCAGAGGGTCAGTACTGAGGGAGTGCCGCACTGTCAGAGGGTCAGTACTGAGGGAGTGCCGCACTGTCAGAGGGTCAGTACTGAGGGAGTGCCGCACTGTCAGAGGGTCAGTACTGAGAGAGTGCTGCACTGTCTGAGGGTTAGTACTGAGGGAGTGCCGCACTGTCAGAGGGTCAGTACTGAGGGAGTGCCGCACTGTCAGAGGGTCAGTACTGAGGGAATGCCGCACTGTCAGAGGGTCAGTACTGAGGGAGTGCCGCACTTTCAGAGGGTCATTGCTGAGGGAGTGCCGCACTGTCAGAGGGTCAGTACTGAGGGAGTGCCGCACTGTCAGAGGGTCAGTACTGAGGGAGTGCCGCACTGTCAGAGGGTTGTCTGTTGCTGAAGTTCTCCTCTGGGCCCCTGTCAGATCTTGATTTGATTATCCAGTCCTTGCTGCTTTCCCATATCTTCCGTCAAGCTCAGCTCGTCCCAAACCCGGCTGTTCATCTGTCTGCTTGGCTCGTTGAAGTTGTTCTGTGCCTCTCACCCTGAGATCCCTCACCCACATTGAGTCCTGCTCAATCAGCACACTGATTATAAAATTCCCAACATCTTTGTTCTGGGAAGCATGCTGAGTTTGTTGCTCTGTAGCTGGATAATCTCCCTCTGGGATATTCCGAATCCTGGATGGTGCTTCCTTCACCCTGTCCTTGGCTGCTGGAACTCCCTCTCTCAGCCGAGCACACATTCACCCAGTCAATTTAAACTCAACGCATATCGCTTTCTTGTCCAGAAAGAAATTAATTTCAGGTACAATTGTTTACTGAAAGATGACATTGAAATACTAACCGAAAGCAGGAAGTGGCCATTTGGCCCATCAGACCTGCTCCACAAAATCAACAACACCAATAAAAAGAGGGATAGATTCAATTCAACGAAAGAGGAAATTCTAATGCATTTTAATTATCAGCCAGCATGAGTTAATATCCTCATCCATTCTGAATACCACATTCCCTCTCTTTCTGAATTAATATCTCCTTGTAAGGCTAGGCTCAAATCTGAAGCGGTAAAGAGCGGGATGTAAAAGGGGTGGGGGAGTTTCACTACTGGTTAAGGAGAATATCACAGCTGTTGTAAAGAGGCAATATAAATAGAAATCCGAGTTGTAGCTTTTCCAAAAAGTCGACAGTCTCAAACTCACATTCAATGACAGACCAACTCATTCCTTCCAAACATTTTCCTTTAAACTTCATTAAAATTCTCCGGCTGCCCCTTGCTGGGGATTGAACCATCAACCTTTGGATTATTAGTCGAGTCACATCATCAGATTGCAGTGAAATGTGTCTGGAGGCCCCATCCTCTCAAAACAGCTGTTAAGGCAACATTCCCTTAGCATTGGACTAGCCGCACTGCACCCCCACCCACCCCCCGCCCCGCACCCCCACCCACCCCCCGCCCCGCACCCCCAGCCCCGCACCCCCAGCCAGCCCCCGCCCCGCACCCCCACCCACCCCCCGCCCCGCACCCCCAGCCCCGCACCCCCACCCAGCCCCCGCCCCGCACCCCCACCCACCCCCCGCACCCCCAGCCCCGCACCCCCACCCAGCCCCCGCCCCGCACCCCCACCCACCCCCCGCCCCGCACCCCCAGCCCTGCACCCCCACCCACCCCCCGACCCGCACCCCCACCCACCCCCCGCCCCGCACCCCCACCCACCCCCCGCCCCGCACCCCCACCCATCCCCGCCCCGCACCCCCACCCACCCCCCGCCCCCCGCCCCGCACCCCCACCCAGCCCCCGCACCCCCACCCACCCCCCGCCCCGCACCCCCAGCCCCGCACCCCCACCCACCCCCCGACCCGCACCCCCACCCACCCCCCGCCCCGCACCCCCACCCACCCCCCGCCCCGCCCCGCACCCCCACCCATCCCCGCCCCGCACCCCCACCCACCCCCCGCCCCCCCCCCCCGCCCCGCACCTCCACCCACCCCCCGCCCCGCCCAAACTTCCAATCACATCATCACCAAACCCTGGATCACCACAACACCTTTAACCACCCCACTCTATAAATATATATACAGTGCCTGGTAATCAGGAACCTCGAAGGTCACAGCAAGAGAGAGAGAGAGAGAGCATAGAGGAACAAGAGGATGGAGAGGGGGAGAGAGGGAGGGAGACAGGAAGAGAACAGGGAGTAAAATGGAGAGATGGTGGTCAGCAGGTGTCCCACCCACCTGCCATTTACATGCCAGGAGGAGATTTCTGAGGCCCAGTGAGATCAGCTGCCACTTTATTCTGATATCCTCCCCGATATTCCCACAGGGGTTCCTGTAATACACGTCTTTCCAGCTTGTAAAATTTCCCAGAGAGGCATCACACATCCACCCCCCTTTGCTGCATCCTCTGTGAAGGAGCAGCACTCCGAAAGCTCGTGATTCCAAATAAACCTGTTGGACTTTAACCTGGTGTTGTGAGACTTCTTACTGTCCCCACCCCAGTCCAACACCGGCATCTCCACCTCATAGCTTGTTCCAGACACTCACCACCCTCTGTGCGAAAAAATTCCCCTCTGGATACTTTTGTATCTCTCCCCTCTCACCTTAAACCTATGCCCTCTAGTTTTAGACTCCCCTACCTTTGGGAAAAGATATTGACTATCTAGCTGATCTGTGCCCCTCATTATTTTATAGACCTCTATAAGGTCACCCCTCAGCCTCCTACGTTCCAGAGAAAAAGTCCCAGTCTATCCAGCCTCTCCTTATAACTCAATCCATCAAGTCCCGGTAGCATCCTAGTAAATCTTTTCTGCACTCTTTCGAACTTAATAATACCCTTTCTATAATAGGGTGACCAGAACTGTACACAAGATTCCAAGTGTGGCCTTACCAATGTCCTGTACAACTTCAACAAGACGTCCCAACTCCTGTATTCAATGTTCTGACCAATGAAACCAAGCATGCCGAATACCTTCTTCACCACTCTGTCCACCTGTGACTCCACTTTCAAAGCTATGAACCTGTACCCCTGGATCTCTTTGTTCTGTAACTCTCCCCAACGCCCTACCATTAACTGAGTCAGTTCTGCCCTGGTTCAATCTACCAAAATGCATCACCTCGCATTTATCTAAATTAAACTCCATCTGCCATTCGTCAGCCCACTGGCCCAATTGATCAAGAACCTGTTGCAATTGGAGATAACTTTCTTCACTGTCCACTATGCCACCAATCTTGGTGTCATCTGCAAACTTATTAACCATGCCCCCTATATTCTCATCCAAATCACCAATATCAATGACAAATAACAGTGGGCCCAGCACTGATCCCTGAGACACACCACTGGTCATAGGCCTCCAGTTTGAAAAACAACCCTCTACAACCACCCTCTGGCTTCTGTCATCAAGCCAATTTTGTATCCAATTGACTACCTCACCCTGGATCCTGTGAGATTTCACCTTATGCAACAACCTACCATGCGGTACCTTGTCAAAGAAGTTGCTAAAGTCCATGTAGACAACATCAACTGCACTGCCCTCATCTACCTTCTTGGTTACCCCTTCAAAAACTCAAATTTGTGAGACATGATTTTCCACTCACAAAGCCATGCTGACTGTCCCTAATCAGTCCTTGCGTCTCTAAATGCCTGTAGATCCTGTCTCTCAAAATACCTTCCAACAATTTACCCACCACAGATGTGAGGCTCACTGGCCTGTAATTCCCAGACTATTCCCTGCAGCCCTTTTTAAACAAAGGCACAACATTTGCCACTCTCCAATCTTCAGGCACCTCACCCGTGACTATCGATGATTCAAATATCTCGACTCGGGGACCCGCAATTTCCTTCCGAGCCTCCCACAATGTCCTGGGATACACTTCATCAGGTCCGGGGGATTTATCTACCTTGATGCGCTTTAAGACTTCCAGCGCCTCTTTCTCTGTTATATGTACACTGCGCAAGACATCACTATTTATTTCCCCAAGTTCCCTAACATCCATGCTTTTCTCAACAGTAAATAATTTACTGTATCCAATATCCATGACCTTTGATTCAACCAGTGTTGTAGGTACACCCAGTGCTGTCTCCCCGACGCCCAGTGCAGTCTCCCCGACACCCAGTGCTGTCTCCCCGACGCCCAGTGTTGTCTCCCCGACGCCCAGTGCTGTCTCCCCGACGCCCAGTGCTGTCTCCCCGACGCCCAGTGCTGCCTCCCCGACGCCCAGTGCTGCCTCCCCGACGCCCAGTGCTGTCTCCCCGACGCCCAGCGCTGTCTCCCCGACGCCCAGCGCTGCCTCCCCGACACCCAGCGCTGCCTCCCCGACACGCAGCGCTGCCTCCCCGACACCCAGTGCAGTCTCCCCGACACCCAGTGCTGTCTCCCCGACACCCAGTGCTGTCTCCCCGACACCCAGTGCTGTCTCCCCGACACCCAGTGCTGTCTCCCCGACACCCAGTGCTGTCTCCCCGACACCCAGTGCAGTCTCCCCGACACCCAGTGCAGTCTCCCCGACACCCAGTGCAGTCTCCCCGACACCCAGTGCTGTCTCCCCGACACCCAGTGCTGTCTCCCCGACACCCAGTGCTGTCTCCCCGACACCCAGTGCTGTCTCCCCGACACCCAGTGCTGTCTCCCCGACACCCAGTGCTGTCTCCCCGACACCCAGTGCTGTCTCCCCGACACCCAGTGCTGTCTCCCCGACACCCAGTGCTGTCTCCCCGACACCCAGTGCTGTCTCCCCGACACCCAGTGCTGTCTCCCCGACACCCAGTGCTGTCTCCCCGACACCCAGTGCTGTCTCCCCGACACCCAGTGCTGTCTCCCCGACACCCAGTGCTGTCTCCCCGACACCCAGTGCAGTCTCCCCGACACCCAGTGCAGTCTCCCCGACACCCAGTGCAGTCTCCCCGACACCCAGCGCTGTCTCCCCGACACCCAGCGCTGTCTCCCCGACACCCAGCGCTGTCTCCCCGACACCCAGCGCTGTCTCCCCGACACCCAGCGCTGTCTCCCCGACACCCAGCGCTGTCTCCCCGACACCCAGCGCTGTCTCCCCGACACCCAGCGCTGTCTCCCCGACACCCAGCGCTGTCTCCCCGACACCCAGCGCTGTCTCCCCGACACCCAGCGCTGTCTCCCCGACACCCAGCGCTGTCTCCCCGACACCCAGCGCTGTCTCCCCGACACCCAGCGCTGTCTCCCCGACACCCAGCGCTGTCTCCCCGACACCCAGCGCTGTCTCCCCGACACCCAGCGCTGTCTCCCCGACACCCAGCGCTGTCTCCCCGACACCCAGCGCTGTCTCCCCGACACCCAGCGCTGTCTCCCCGACACCCAGCGCTGTCTCCCCGACACCCAGCGCTGTCTCCCCGACACCCAGCGCTGTCTCCCCGACACCCAGCGCTGTCTCCCCGACACCCAGCGCTGTCTCCCCGACACCCAGCGCTGTCTCCCCGACACCCAGCGCTGTCTCCCCGACACCCAGCGCTGTCTCCCCGACACCCAGCGCTGTCTCCCCGACACCCAGCGCTGTCTCCCCGACACCCAGCGCTGTCTCCCCGACACCCAGCGCAGTCTCCCCGACACCCAGCGCTGTCTCCCCGACACCCAGCGCTGTCTCCCCGACACCCAGCGCTGTCTCCCCGACACCCAGCGCTGTCTCCCCGACACCCAGCGCAGTCTCCCCGACACCCAGCGCTGTCTCCCCGACACCCAGCGCTGTCTCCCCGACACCCAGCGCTGTCTCCCCGACACCCAGCGCTGTCTCCCCGACACCCAGCGCTGTCTCCCCGACACCCAGCGCTGTCTCCCCGACACCCAGCGCTGTCTCCCCGACACCCAGCGCTGTCTCCCCGACACCCAGTGCTGTCTCCCCGACACCCAGCGCTGTCTCCCCGACACCCAGCGCTGTCTCCCCGACACCCAGCGCTGTCTCCCCGACACCCAGCGCTGTCTCCCCGACACCCAGCGCTGTCTCCCCGACACCCAGCGCTGTCTCCCCGACACCCAGCGCTGTCTCCCCGACACCCAGCGCTGTCTCCCCGACACCCAGCGCTGTCTCCCCGACACCCAGCGCTGTCTCCCCGACACCCAGCGCTGTCTCCCCGACACCCAGCGCTGTCTCCCCGACACCCAGCGCTGTCTCCCCGACACCCAGCGCTGTCTCCCCGACACCCAGCGCTGTCTCCCCGACACCCAGCGCTGTCTCCCCGACACCCAGCGCTGTCTCCCCGACACCCAGCGCTGTCTCCCCGACACCCAGCGCTGTCTCCCCGACACCCAGCGCTGTCTCCCCGACACCCAGCGCTGTCTCCCCGACACCCAGCGCTGTCTCCCCGACACCCAGCGCTGTCTCCCCGACACCCAGCGCTGTCTCCCCGACACCCAGCGCTGTCTCCCCGACACCCAGCGCTGTCTCCCCGACACCCAGCGCTGTCTCCCCGACACCCAGCGCTGTCTCCCCGACACCCAGCGCAGTCTCCCCGACACCCAGCGCAGTCTCCCCGACACCCAGTGCTGTCTCCCCGACACCCAGCGCTGTCTCCCCGACACCCAGTGCTGTCTCCCCGACACCCAGCGCAGTCTCCCCGACACTCGGTGCTGTCTCCCCGACACCCAGTGCTGAAGTAACTTCACCAAACTTTGATTTATTTACATAGTCAGCAACACTCAGACAGGTACGTCCTGGCACAGAGTATAAACCCGGAGTGCCAGTAACCCTGACACTCCGCATTATATGCACAGACTGGGCTCCCTGATAGGCCAACTCATTACTGCCTCAATCAGGGAGCTTATACTCTAACAGGACCACCTCGTGGGTGTTGTTAAAGTTGTGACTTCCCTCCCCCTCTACGTCCAAGGAACATCAGTGCTTCTTTAGGTGTTTAAGCACTGGGTCTGATTCCTCCAGCTCGGTGTCTGAGGTAAGTGGAGTGCAGCGGGTCATTGCGCATCCAGGAAAGCATTCACTCCCTTCTTCAGTTGATAAGGGAGTAGACACGGCTACGTCTGCCATGCCCTTATCTGACTCAGAGGTTCCTCTGACAGGAGACGGAGAGCAGCAGCCAGCGGGTTCTGGAAGTTTTAAGTTTTCCCAGTCTCCCAATGTGCTGGGCATCGTTGGTTTCAGAACAACCTGAGAATCTAAGGCTCTCAAATGGTCCGGGTGTTTCCTCAGAATGGCGGACTTTGTACAATACATGTTCTATCTTCCAGCCCACCGTAACCACGTGGGGCCTTTTTAATAATATTTGATCCCCTGCCTGTCAGTGTCTCTCCCAGCTGGAGTTGTTGTGGGCTCGGACATGGATTCTTTCCACCCCCGCTACCCCCCCGAAGTTTGGGAAGACCAGGCTCTACCTGGTGTGGAGTTGTATGCTCCTGAGCAACTCAGGGCAGCACGGTGGCACAGTGGTTAACACTGCTCCCTCACAGCGCCAGGGACCCGGGGCAGCACGGTGGCACAGTGGTTAGCATTGCTACCTCACAGCACCAGGGACCCGGGGCAGCATGGTGGCACAGTGGTTAGCACTGCTCCCTCACAGTGCCAGGGACCCGGGGCAGCACGGTGACACAGTGGTTAGCACTGCTGCCTCACAGCACCAGGGACCCGGGGCAGCACGGTGACACAGTGGTTGGCACTGCTGCCTCACAGCCCAGATCCCCATGTTCAATTCCAGCCTCGGGTGACTGTGTGGAGACTGCACATTCTCCCCGTGTCTGCGTGGGTTTCCTCATTCTCCCTGTGTCTGCGTGGGTTTCCTCCGGGTGTTCCGGTTTCCTCCCACAGTCCAAAGATGTCCGGGTTAGGTGGGTTGGCCATGCTAAATTGCCCCTTAGTGTCCCAAGATGTGTAGGTTAGGGGGATCATCAAGGTAAATATATGGGGTTATGGGGATAAGGGTTGGGTGGGATTGTTGTCAGTGCAGACTCGATGGGCCAAATGGCCTCCTTCTGCATTGTAGGGATTCTATGATTCTAACTCGGCCTGGGCTATTCCAGGAGTCACATGAGGGGTTGTTCGGTAATCAGGCAGAAATCTGGAAAGTTTGGTGTCTATAGAGGCTACAGGCTGTTTCTTCCAGCCTGCTTTCAAGGTCTGGGCCACTCTTCCCGCCGGTTGGGAGATGATACGGCATTGTCCTCATGTGTCAAATTCCACTTGACTTCATATACCCCCAACACCCAATACTGTACCACAAAACCATCTGCTCGTCCCCAGGGTTGTGATCAGAGGTTGTCCTATAATGAACTGCTGAGTAAATTGGATCTCGATTCTCTGGACTTTAGAAGAATGAGCGATGATCTCAGTGAAAGCTACAGGATTCTGAGGGGATTTGATGGGGTAGATGCTGAGAGATTGTTTCCGCTGGCGGGGAGTCTAAAACAGAGACAGAGGGTGGTTGTGGAGGATTGTTTTTCAAACAGGAAGCCTGTGACCAGTGGTGTGCCTCAGGGATCAGTGCTGGGCCCACTGTTATTTGTCATTTATATGAATGATTTGGATGAGAATTTAGGAGGCATGGTTAGTAAGTTTGCAGATGACACTAAGATTAGTGGCATAGTGGACAGTGAGGAAAGTTACTCCAATTGCAACGGGATCTTGATCAATTGGGCCAGTGGGCTGGCGAATGGCAGATGGAGTTTAATTTAGATAAAGTGAGGTGATGCATTTTGGTAGATTGAACCAGGGCAGGACTTACTCAGTTAATGGTAGGGCGTTGGAGAGAGTTACAGAACAAAGAGATCTAGGGGTACATGTTCATAGCTCCTTGAAAGTGGAGTCACAGGTGGACAGAGTGGTGAAGAAGGCATTCGACATGCTTGGTTTCATTGGTCAGAACATTGAATACAGGAGTTGGGACGTCTTGTTGAAGTTGTACAAGACATTGGAAAGGCCACACTTGGAATACTGTGTGCAGTTCTGGTCACCCTATTATAGAAAGGATATTATTAAACTAGAAAGAGTGCAGAAGAGATTTACTAGGATGCTACCGGGACTTGATGGATTGAGGTATAAGGAGAGGTTGGATAGACTGGGACTTTTTTCTCTGCAGCGGAGGAGGCTGAGGGGTGATCTTATAGAGGTCTATAAAATAATGAGGGGCACAGATCAGCTAGATAGTCAATATCTTTTCCCAAAGGTAGAGGAGCCTTAGGTTTAAGGTGAGAAGGGAGAATATACAAAAGTGTCCAGAGGGGCAATTGTTTCACACAGAGGGTGGTGAGTGTCTGGAACAAGCTGCCAGAGGTAGTAGTAGAGGCGGGTACAATTTTATCTTTTAAAAAGTTTTTGGACAGTTACATGGGTAAGGTGGGTATAGAGGGATATGGACCAAGTGCGGGCATTTGGGACCAGCTTAATGGTTAAAAACAAAAGGACGGCATGGATAAGTTGGGCCGAATGGCCTGTTTCCATGCTGTAAACCTCTATGACTCTATGACCCTAAATGCCCTCTGAAATAGCCTGGCAAAACACTTGGTTCAAGGGCAATTAAAACTGGGCAATAAGTGGCCTTGCCAGCAATGCCCACATACCATGAAGGAACAAACAAAATAGAATCAGTCTTTATCCACCTCTGCCTGTCCCATGTACAGTCTGTCAGCCTCTCTCCCTCTGTCTCTGTTTCTCTCCCTGTCCTCAGACTGTATCTCCCTGTCTCTCTCTCTCTCTCCTTCTGCCTTTCTCCCTGTCTCCCTGTCACTGCCTGATTCTGCAGCATTGCATGTGATTGAAAGCAAAAGCAGCAACCAAAGCAGCTCTGGAACTGCTGATATTACAGCACTTCAGGCATTCCTTTCAACAAAGCGATAATAACTGAGCCTCTCAGTTTCACATCCTCTTCAGTTCCCAGTTCCACACTCCACACAATACAGGCAAGCACTCAAAATATGTCTGTAAAAAGAGCTTTGATAACTTGCACTGGTATACACGAGCAGTCAGCATAACCAGACTGATAGCCCACACCGAACCGGGACCTTCAGCACAGAGAGAGAGAGAGCACAGCACAGTTAGAGAAATTATAATACCTACACTCCCAGGACAGGTACAGCACGGGGTTAGATACAGAGTAAAGCTCCCTCTACACTGTCCCCATCAAACACTCCCAGGACAGGTACAGCACGGGGTTAGATACAGAGTAAAGCTCCCTCTACACTGTCCCCATCAAACACTCCCAGGACAGGTACAGCACAGGGTTAGATACAGAGTAAAGCTCCCTCTACACTGTCCCCATCAAACACTCCCAGGACAGGTACAGCACAGGGTTAGATACAGAGTAAAGCTCCCTCTACACTGTCCCCCATCAAACACTCCCAGGACAGGTACAGCACGGGGTTAGATACAGAGTAAAGCTCCCTCTACACTGTTCCCATCAAACACTTCCAGGAAAGGGACAGCACGGGGTTAGATACAGAGTAAAGCTCCCTCTACACTGTCCCCCATCAAACACTCCCAGGACAGGTACAGCACAGGGTTAGATACAGAGTAAAGCTCCCTCTACACTGTCCCCCATCAAACACTCCCAGGACAGATACAGCACGGGGTTAGATACAGAGTAAAGCTCCCTCTACACTGTCCCCATCAAACACTCCCAGGACAGATACAGCACGGGGTTAGATACAGAGTAAAGCTCCCTCTACATTGTCCCCATCAAACACTCCCAGGGCAGGTACAACACGGGGTTAGATACAGAGTAAAGCTCCCTCTACACTGTCCCCATCAAACACTCCCAGGACAGGTAGAGCACGGGGTTAGTTAGATACAGAGTAAAGCTCCCTCTAGAGAGAGAGCACTTTGGAGATAGTGACCACAATTCGGTGTCTTTTGTTATTGCAATGGAGAGGGATAGGGCCGTACGGCAGGGCAAGGTTTATAATTGGGGGAGGGGTAATTATGATGCGATTAGGCAGGAATTAGGGAGCATAAGGTGGGAACAGAAACTGTCAGGGAAAGGCACAAATAAAAAGTGGAGCTTGTTCAAGGAACAAATACTGCGTGTCCTTGATAGGTATGTCCCTGTCAGGCAGGGAGGAAATGGCCAAGTGAGGGAACTATGGTTCACAAAAGAGGTTAAATGTCTTGTCAAGAGGAAAAAGAAAGCGTATGTAAGGATGAGAAAACAAGGTTCAGTTGGGTCACTTGAGGGTTACAAGGTAGCAAGGAATGAGCTGAGAAAAGGGCTTAGGAGAGCTAGGAGGGGGCATGAGAAGTCCTTGGCGGGTCGGATCAAGGAAAACCCCAAGGCTTTTTACTCTTATGTGAGGAATAAAAGAATGACCAGGGTGAGGTTAGGGCCGGTCAAGGACAGTAGTGGGGACTTGTGCATGGAGTCAGAAGAGATAGGAGAGGCGATGAATGAATTCTTTTCTTCAGTGTTCACCAAGGAGAGGGGCCATGTTTTTGAGGATGAGAGTGTGACACAGGCTGATAGGCTGGAGGAGGTGGATGTTCTGAGGGAAGATGTATTAGCAATTTTGAAAAACCTGAGGGTCGATAAGTCCCCTGGGCCAGATGGAATATATCCTAGGATTCTTTGGGAGGCAAGGGATGTGATTTCAGAGCCTTTGGCTTTGATCTTTGGGTCCTCACTGTCCACGGGGATAGTGCCAGAGGACTGGAGAGTGGCAAATGTTGTTCCTCTGTTCAAGAAAGGAAATAGGAATGACCCTGGTAATTATAGGCCGATTAGTCTTACTTCGGTGGTCGGTAAGTTAATGGAAAAGGTCCTGAGGGATAGGATTTATGACCATTTGGAAAGATGCAGCTTAATCCGGGATAGTCAACACGGATTTGTGAAGGGGAAGTCTTGCCTAACAAATTTGATTGAATTCTTTGAGGAGGTGACTAAGTGTGTAGATGAAGGTAGAGCAGTTGATGTCGCATACATGGATTTTAGTAAGGCGTTTGATAAGGTTCCCCATGGTCGGCTCATGAAGAAAGTAAGGAGGTGTGGGATAGAGGGAAATTTGGCCGATTGGATAAGTAACTGGCTATCTCATAGAAGACAGAGGGTGGTGGTGGATGGAAAATTTTCAGACTGGAGACCAGTTACCAGCGGTGTACCACAGGGATCAGTGCTGGGTCCTCTGGTATTTGTGATTTTTATCAATGACTTGGAGGAGGGGGTTGAAGGGTGGGTCAGTAAATTTGCTGATGACACCAAGATTGGTGGAGAAGTGGATAAGGTGAAGGGCTGTTGTAGGCTGCAAAGAGACATTGATAGGATGCAGAGCTGGGCCGAAAAATGGCAGATGGAGTTTAACCCTGATAAGTAGGACAAGTTTTGGTAGGACAAATTTGAATGCGGATTACAGGGTCAACGGCAGGGTTCTGAGGAATGTGGAGGAACAGAGAGATCTTGGGATTAATATCCACAGAACTCAAGTGGATAGAGCCGTGAAGAAGGCCTATAGTGTGTTAGCATTTATTAACAAGGGGTTTGAGTTTAAGAGCAGTTGGCTTATGCTGCAACTGTACAGGACCTTGGTGAGACCACATTTGGAATATTGTGTGCAGTTCTGGTCACCTCACTCTAAGAAGGATGTGGAAGCATTGGAAAGAGTGCAGAGGAGATTTACCAGGATGCTGCCTGGTTTGGAGGGTAGGTCTTATGAGGAAAGGTTGAGGGAACTAGGGCTTTTCTCTTTAGTAAGAAGTCTCACAACACCAGGTTAAAGTCCAACAGGTTTATTTGGTAGCAAATACCATAAGCTTTCGGAGCACAGCTCCTTCGTCAGATGGAGTGGTTATGTGTTCTCAAACAGTGCACAGACACAGAAATCAAATTACAGAATACTGATTAGAATGCAAATCTCTACAGCCAGCCAGGTCTTAAATGTACAGACAATGTGGGTGGAGGGAGCATTCAACACAGGTTAAAGAGATGTGTATTGTCTCCAGACAGAACAGCCAGTGAGATTCTGCAAGCCCAGGAGGCAAGCTGTGGGGGTTACTGATAATGTGACATAAATCCAACATCCCGGTTTAGGCCGTCCTCATGTGTGCGGAACTTGGCTATCAGTTTCTGCTCAGCGACTCTGCGCTGTCGTGTGTCGTGAAGGCCGCCTTGGAGAACAGCTCCCTGGAGCTGTGAAGCAGCAGTGCTAACCACTGTGCTACCGTGCCGTCCATGTGCCGATCTCGGTGCTGACAGATCGGCGCATGCGCAGTGACCCACTCAGTGAACATAGAACATAGAACAGTACAGCACAGAACAGGCCCTTCGGCCCACGATGTTGTGCTGAGCTTTGTCTGAAACCCAGATCAAGCTAGTTCCTCCCTATCATCCCGAAGTACTCCATGTGCCTATCCAATAGCTTCTTAAATGTTCCTAAAGTTTCTGACTCCACTATCCCTGCAGGCAGTCTATTCCACACCCCAACATCTCTCTGAGTAAAAAACCTAACTTTCCTATATCTCCCACCATGAACCCTATAGTTATGCCCCCTAGTTACCGCTCCATTCACCCGAGGAAATAGTCTTTGAACGTTCACTCTATCTATCCCCCTCATCATCTTATAAACCTCTATCAAGTCTCCTCTCAACCTCCTCCACTCCAAAGAGAAAAGCCCAAGTTCCCTCAACCTTTCCTCATAAGACCTATCCTCCAAACCAGGCAGCATCCTGGTAAATCTCCTTTGCACTCTTTCCAGTGTCTCCACATCCTTCTTGTAGTGAGGTGACCAGAACTGCACACAATATTCCAAATGTGGTCTCACCAAGGTCCTGTACAGTTGCAGCATAACCCCACAGCTCTTAAACTCAAACCCCCTGTTAATGAACGCCAACTCACTATAGGCCTTCTTCACGCCTCTATCCACTTGAGTGGCAACCTTCAGAGATCTATGGATATGAACCCCAAGATCTCTCTGTCCCTCCACAGTCTTCAGAACCCTACCTTTGACCCTGTAATCCACATTTAAATTTGTCCTACCAAAATGAATCACCTCACATTTATCAGGGTTAAACTCCATTTGCCATTTTTCAGCCCAGCTCTGCATCCTATCTATGTCTCTTTGCAGCCTACAACAGCCCTCCACCTCATCCACTACTCCACCAATCTTGGTGTCATCAGCAAATTTACTGATCCACCCTTCAGCCCCCTCCTCCAAGTCATTTATAAAAATTACAAATAGCAGAGGAACAAGCACTGATCCCTGTGGCACTCCGCTGGTAACCGGTTTCCAGTCCGAAAATTTTCCATCCACCACCATCCTCTGTCTTTTTAGATAGCCAGTTACCTATCCAATCGGCAAACCTCCCTCTATCCCACACATCCTTACTTTCTTCATAAGCCGACCGTGGGGGACTTTATCAAACACCTTACTAAAATCCATCTATATGACATCAACTGCACTACCTTCATCTACACACTTAGTTACCACCTCAAAAAATTCTATCAAATTTGTGAGGCAAGACTTGCCCTTCACAAATACGTGCTGACTATCCCGGATTAAGCTGCATCTTTCTAAATGGTCGTAAATCCTATCCCTAAAGACCTTTTCCATCAACTTACCGACCACCGAAGTAAGACTAACCGGCCTATAATTACCAGGGTCATTTCTATTCCCTTTCTTAAACAGAGGAACCACATTCGCCACTCTCCAGTCCTCTGGCACCATCCCCGTGGACAGTGAGGATGCAAAAATCAAAGCCAAAGGCTCTGCAATCTCATCCCTTGCCTCCCAAAGAATCCTAGGATATATTTCATCAGGCCCAGGGGACTGATCAACTTGCAGTTTATTCAAAATTGCTAGTACATCTTCCCTCCGAACATCTACTTCCTCCAGCCTATCAGCCTGTGACACCCTCTCTTCCTCAGAAACATGGCCCCTCTCCTTGGTGAACACTGAAGAAAAGTATTCATTCATCACCTCTCCTATCTCTACTGACTCCATGCACAAATTCCCACTGCCGTCCTTGACCGGCCCTAACCTCACCCTGGTCATTCTTTTATTCCTCACACAAGAGTAAGAAGCCTTGGGGTTTTCCTTGATCCGACCGGCCAAGGCCTTCTCATGCCCCCTCCTAGCTCTCCTCCAGTGCCATGCTGCCGGCCTCTCCAGCGGGAATAGGCCCCTAATTTTCAGAGAGAATCCCGCTAGGGCACTCTGCAGTGCTCAGAGTTGGAGACACAATCCGAAAATCCCGCTCAAAAAAACAGGAGTCACTCCTGTTTCCACGCTAATTGGGGACTCAGAATGTTTTTGGGAGAATCCTGGCCCAGACCGTTCCGGTCTCTTTCTTCTGACTGTGTCTCGGGTGACTCAGCTGGACACACTCCCAGTCTGAGGAGACACTGAATTGAACACGGAATCGACTGGGGAATTGTGCTCTTTTCACTGTGGTGACGGGATATTTGAGGAAGGTTAGCATGGAGGCAGAGCCGGCAGAAATGTATTTAAATGACATCTTCACCGTGGAAAAACATAGAAACATCGACAATAGGAGCAGGAGGAGGCCATTTGGCCCTTTGAGGCATCTCACCCAATTAGACACAAATGGACATTAAGATAAAGAAATGCTCATTCCAGAATATTATTTTAAAATAAATAATCAGACAACCAGTCGCGGTCAAGCTCGGACAGACATCAGTAAATTCTTCTTTAAGTATGAAGTGATGAAGAATTAAAATCAAGCTCTCGGTGGAACGGGGAGGTTAAAATGCTGAGATTATTGGAGACAGTTATAACAGTTATGTCACTGGGTTAGTCGTCCATGAGGAAAGTTGCTGTCCTTGTCTGGTGGGCAGGTACATGACTCCAGTCCCACACTAACACAGTCAGTTCCTGATCAGTGTCTAAGCGGCTCTTTGGACTCTGTTTCCCCAGCACTTTCTCAAACTGTTAATAATGCTGCCCTCAGAACTGGTGCTCACACCCCAGAAAGAACAAAGCAAAAACGGTTCAGGTAATAACTCGAGCCAATACCACAGTGAGTACTTTCTGGAGGGATTAAGGTGGGCAAATGCCTTTACTCACCTGACAGGAGCTGACACTCTCCCAACACTGTCTGTCAATGTGACCACCTCTCCCACCTTTGCACTTCAACCCCCTGAAATCCTTGTTCAACTCTCACACAACGGCCGTCCTCCTGACTCATTTTAATCAATTTTCTTTCTTTTCTAACCCTGACACTCCGCATTATATGCACAGACTGGGCTCCCTGATAGGCCAACTCATTACTGCCTCAATCAGGGAGCTTATACTCTAACAGGACCACCTCGTGGGTGTTGTTAAAGTTGTGACTTCCCTCCCCCTCTACGTCCAAGGAACATCAGTGCTTCTTTAGGTGTTTAAGCACTGGGTCTGATTCCTCCAGCTCGGTGTCTGAGGTAAGTGGAGTGCAGCGGGTCATTGCGCATCCAGGAAAGCATTCACTCCCTTCTTCAGTTGATAAGGGAGTAGACACGGCTACGTCTGCCATGCCCTTATCTGACTCAGAGGTTCCTCTGACAGGAGACGGAGAGCAGCAGCCAGCGGGTTCTGGAAGTTTTAAGTTTTCCCAGTCTCCCAATGTGCTGGGCATCGTTGGTTTCAGAACAACCTGAGAATCTAAGGCTCTCAAATGGTCCGGGTGTTTCCTCAGAATGGCGGACTTTGTACAATACATGTTCTATCTTCCAGCCCACCGTAACCACGTGGGGCCTTTTTAATAATATTTGATCCCCTGCCTGTCAGTGTCTCTCCCAGCTGGGGTTGTTGTGGGCTCGGACATGGATTCTTTCCACCCCCGCTACCCCCCCGAAGTTTGGGAAGACCAGGCTCTACCTGGTGTGGAGTTGTATGCTCCTGAGCAACTCAGGGCAGCACGGTGGCACAGTGGTTAACACTGCTCCCTCACAGCGCCAGGGACCCGGGGCAGCACGGTGGCACAGTGGTTAGCACTGCTCCCTCACAGCACCAGGGACCCGGGGCAGCATGGTGGCACAGTGGTTAGCACTGCTCCCTCACAGTGCCAGGGACCCGGGGCAGCACGGTGACACAGTGGTTAGCACTGCTGCCTCACAGCACCAGGGACCCGGGGCAGCACGGTGACACAGTGGTTGGCACTGCTGCCTCACAGCCCAGATCCCCATGTTCAATTCCAGCCTCGGGTGACTGTGTGGAGACTGCACATTCTCCCCGTGTCTGCGTGGGTTTCCTCATTCTCCCTGTGTCTGCGTGGGTTTCCTCCGGGTGTTCCGGTTTCCTCCCACAGTCCAAAGATGTCCGGGTTAGGTGGGTTGGCCATGCTAAATTGCCCCTTAGTGTCCCAAGATGTGTCGGTTCGGGGGATCATCAAGGTAAATATATGGGGTTATGGGGATAAGGGTTGGGTGGGATTGTTGTCAGTGCAGACTCGATGGGCCAAATGGCCTCCTTCTGCATTGTAGGGATTCTATGATTCTAACTCGGCCTGGGCTATTCCAGGAGTCACATGAGGGGTTGTTCGGTAATCAGGCAGAAATCTGGAAAGTTTGGTGTCTATAGAGGCTACAGGCTGTTTCTTCCAGCCTGCTTTCAAGGTCTGGGCCACTCTTCCCGCCGGTTGGGAGATGATACGGCATTGTCCTCATGTGTCAAATTCCACTTGACTTCATATACCCCCAACACCCAATACTGTACCACAAAACCATCTGCTCGTCCCCAGGGTTGTGATCAGAGGTTGTCCTATAATGAACTGCTGAGTAAATTGGATCTCGATTCTCTGGACTTTAGAAGAATGAGCGATGATCTCAGTGAAAGCTACAGGATTCTGAGGGGATTTGATGGGGTAGATGCTGAGAGATTGTTTCCGCTGGCGGGGAGTCTAAAACAGAGACAGAGGGTGGTTGTGGAGGATTGTTTTTCAAACAGGAAGCCTGTGACCAGTGGTGTGCCTCAGGGATCAGTGCTGGGCCCACTGTTATTTGTCATTTATATGAATGATTTGGATGAGAATTTAGGAGGCATGGTTAGTAAGTTTGCAGATGACACTAAGATTAGTGGCATAGTGGACAGTGAGGAAAGTTACTCCAATTGCAACGGGATCTTGATCAATTGGGCCAGTGGGCTGGCGAATGGCAGATGGAGTTTAATTTAGATGAAGTGAGGTGATGCATTTTGGTAGATTGAACCAGGGCAGGACTTACTCAGTTAATGGTAGGGCGTTGGAGAGAGTTACAGAACAAAGAGATCTAGGGGTACATGTTCATAGCTCCTTGAAAGTGGAGTCACAGGTGGACAGAGTGGTGAAGAAGGCATTCGACATGCTTGGTTTCATTGGTCAGAACATTGAATACAGGAGTTGGGACGTCTTGTTGAAGTTGTAGAAGACATTGGTAAGGCCACACTTGGAATACTGTGTGCAGTTCTGGTCACCCTATTATAGAAAGGATATTATTAAACTAGAAAGAGTGCAGAAGAGATTTACTAGGATGCTACCGGGACTTGATGGATTGAGGTATAAGGAGAGGTTGGATAGACTGGGACTTTTTTCTCTGCAGCGGAGGAGGCTGAGGGGTGATCTTATAGAGGTCTATAAAATAATGAGGGGCACAGATCAGCTAGATAGTCAATATCTTTTCCCAAAGGTAGAGGAGCCTTAGGTTTAAGGTGAGAAGGGAGAATATACAAAAGTGTCCAGAGGGGCAATTGTTTCACACAGAGGGTGGTGAGTGTCTGGAACAAGCTGCCAGAGGTAGTAGTAGAGGCGGGTACAATTTTATCTTTTAAAAAGTTTTTGGACAGTTACATGGGTAAGGTGGGTATAGAGGGATATGGACCAAGTGCGGGCATTTGGGACCAGCTTAATGGTTAAAAACAAAAGGACGGCATGGATAAGTTGGGCCGAATGGCCTGTTTCCATGCTGTAAACCTCTATGACTCTATGACCCTAAATGCCCTCTGAAATAGCCTGGCAAAACACTTGGTTCAAGGGCAATTAAAACTGGGCAATAAGTGGCCTTGCCAGCAATGCCCACATACCATGAAGGAACAAACAAAATAGAATCAGTCTTTATCCACCTCTGCCTGTCCCATGTACAGTCTGTCAGCCTCTCTCCCTCTGTCTCTGTTTCTCTCCCTGTCCTCAGACTGTATCTCCCTGTCTCTCTCTCTCTCTCCTTCTGCCTTTCTCCCTGTCTCCCTGTCACTGCCTGATTCTGCAGCATTGCATGTGATTGAAAGCAAAAGCAGCAACCAAAGCAGCTCTGGAACTGCTGATATTACAGCACTTCAGGCATTCCTTTCAACAAAGCGATAATAACTGAGCCTCTCAGTTTCACATCCTCTTCAGTTCCCAGTTCCACACTCCACACAATACAGGCAAGCACTCAAAATATGTCTGTAAAAAGAGCTTTGATAACTTGCACTGGTATACACGAGCAGTCAGCATAACCAGACTGATAGCCCACACCGAACCGGGACCTTCAGCACAGAGAGAGAGAGAGCACAGCACAGTTAGAGAAATTATAATACCTACACTCCCAGGACAGGTACAGCACGGGGTTAGATACAGAGTAAAGCTCCCTCTACACTGTCCCCATCAAACACTCCCAGGACAGGTACAGCACGGGGTTAGATACAGAGTAAAGCTCCCTCTACACTGTCCCCATCAAACACTCCCAGGACAGGTACAGCACAGGGTTAGATACAGAGTAAAGTTCCCTCTACACTGTCCCCATCAAACACTCCCAGGACAGGTACAGCACAGGGTTAGATACAGAGTAAAGCTCCCTCTACACTGTCCCCCATCAAACACTCCCAGGACAGGTACAGCACGGGGTTAGATACAGAGTAAAGCTCCCTCTACACTGTTCCCATCAAACACTTCCAGGAAAGGGACAGCACGGGGTTAGATACAGAGTAAAGCTCCCTCTACACTGTCCCCCATCAAACACTCCCAGGACAGGTACAGCACAGGGTTAGATACAGAGTAAAGCTCCCTCTACACTGTCCCCCATCAAACACTCCCAGGACAGATACAGCACGGGGTTAGATACAGAGTAAAGCTCCCTCTACACTGTCCCCATCAAACACTCCCAGGACAGGTACAGCACGGGGTTAGATACAGAGTAAAGCTCCCTCTACATTGTCCCCATCAAACACTCCCAGGGCAGGTACAACACGGGGTTAGATACAGAGTAAAGCTCCCTCTACACTGTCCCCATCAAACACTCCCAGGACAGGTACAGCACGGGGTTAGATACAGAGTAAAGCTCCCTCTAGAGAGAGAGCACTTTGGAGATAGTGACCACAATTCGGTGTCTTTCATTATTGCAATGGAGAGGGATAGGGCCGTACGGCAGGGCAAGGTTTACAATTGGGGGAGGGGTAATTATGATGCGATTAGGCAGGAATTAGGGAGCATAAGGTGGGAACAGAAACTGTCAGGGAAAGGCACAAATAAAAAGTGGAGCTTGTTCAAGGAACAAATACTGCGTGTCCTTGATAGGTATGTCCCTGTCAGGCAGGGAGGAAATGGCCAAGTGAGGGAACTATGGTTCACAAAAGAGGTTAAATGTCTTGTCAAGAGGAAAAAGAAAGCGTATGTAAGGATGAGAAAACAAGGTTCAGTTGGGTCACTTGAGGGTTACAAGGTAGCAAGGAATGAGCTGAGAAAAGGGCTTAGGAGAGCTAGGAGGGGGCATGAGAAGTCCTTGGCGGGTCGGATCAAGGAAAACCCCAAGGCTTTTTACTCTTATGTGAGGAATAAAAGAATGACCAGGGTGAGGTTAGGGCCGGTCAAGGACAGTAGTGGGGACTTGTGCATGGAGTCAGAAGAGATAGGAGAGGCGATGAATGAATTCTTTTCTTCAGTGTTCACCAAGGAGAGGGGCCATGTTTTTGAGGATGAGAGTGTGACACAGGCTGATAGGCTGGAGGAGGTGGATGTTCTGAGGGAAGATGTATTAGCAATTTTGAAAAACCTGAGGGTCGATAAGTCCCCTGGGCCAGATGGAATATATCCTAGGATTCTTTGGGAGGCAAGGGATGTGATTTCAGAGCCTTTGGCTTTGATCTTTGGGTCCTCACTGTCCACGGGGATAGTGCCAGAGGACTGGAGAGTGGCAAATGTTGTTCCTCTGTTCAAGAAAGGAAATAGGAATGACCCTGGTAATTATAGGCCGATTAGTCTTACTTCGGTGGTCGGTAAGTTAATGGAAAAGGTCCTGAGGGATAGGATTTATGACCATTTGGAAAGATGCAGCTTAATCCGGGATAGTCAACACGGATTTGTGAAGGGGAAGTCTTGCCTAACAAATTTGATTGAATTCTTTGAGGAGGTGACTAAGTGTGTAGATGAAGGTAGAGCAGTTGATGTCGCATACATGGATTTTAGTAAGGCGTTTGATAAGGTTCCCCATGGTCGGCTCATGAAGAAAGTAAGGAGGTGTGGGATAGAGGGAAATTTGGCCGATTGGATAAGTAACTGGCTATCTCATAGAAGACAGAGGGTGGTGGTGGATGGAAAATTTTCAGACTGGAGACCAGTTACCAGCGGTGTACCACAGGGATCAGTGCTGGGTCCTCTGGTATTTGTGATTTTTATCAATGACTTGGAGGAGGGGGTTGAAGGGTGGGTCAGTAAATTTGCTGATGACACCAAGATTGGTGGAGAAGTGGATAAGGTGAAGGGCTGTTGTAGGCTGCAAAGAGACATTGATAGGATGCAGAGCTGGGCCGAAAAATGGCAGATGGAGTTTAACCCTGATAAGTAGGACAAGTTTTGGTAGGACAAATTTGAATGCGGATTACAGGGTCAACGGCAGGGTTCTGAGGAATGTGGAGGAACAGAGAGATCTTGGGATTAATATCCACAGAACTCAAGTGGATAGAGCCGTGAAGAAGGCCTATAGTGTGTTAGCATTTATTAACAAGGGGTTTGAGTTTAAGAGCAGTTGGCTTATGCTGCAACTGTACAGGACCTTGGTGAGACCACATTTGGAATATTGTGTGCAGTTCTGGTCACCTCACTCTAAGAAGGATGTGGAAGCATTGGAAAGAGTGCAGAGGAGATTTACCAGGATGCTGCCTGGTTTGGAGGGTAGGTCTTATGAGGAAAGGTTGAGGGAACTAGGGCTTTTCTCTTTAGTAAGAAGTCTCACAACACCAGGTTAAAGTCCAACAGGTTTATTTGGTAGCAAATACCATAAGCTTTCGGAGCACAGCTCCTTCGTCAGATGGAGTGGTTATGTGTTCTCAAACAGTGCACAGACACAGAAATCAAATTACAGAATACTGATTAGAATGCAAATCTCTACAGCCAGCCAGGTCTTAAATGTACAGACAATGTGGGTGGAGGGAGCATTCAACACAGGTTAAAGAGATGTGTATTGTCTCCAGACAGAACAGCTAGTGAGATTCTGCAAGTCCAGGGGGCAAGCTGTGGGGGTTACTGATAGTGTGACATAAATCCAACATCCCGGTTTAGGCCGTCCTCATGTGTGCGGAACTTGGCTATCAGTTTCTGCTCAGCGACTCTGCGCTGTCGTGTGTCGTGAAGGCCGCCTTGGAGAACAGCTCCCTGGAGCTGTGAAGCAGCAGTGCTAACCACTGTGCTACCGTGCCGTCCATGTGCCGATCTCGGTGCTGACAGATCGGCGCATGCGCAGTGACCCACTCAGTGAACATAGAACATAGAACAGTACAGCACAGAACAGGCCCTTCGGCCCACGATGTTGTGCTGAGCTTTGTCTGAAACCCAGATCAAGCTAGTTCCTCCCTATCATCCCGAAGTACTCCATGTGCCTATCCAATAGCTTCTTAAATGTTCCTAAAGTTTCTGACTCCACTATCCCTGCAGGCAGTCCATTCCACACCCCAACATCTCTCTGAGTAAAAAACCTAACTTTCCTATATCTCCCACCATGAACCCTATAGTTATGCCCCCTAGTTACCGCTCCATTCACCCGAGGAAATAGTCTTTGAACGTTCACTCTATCTATCCCCCTCATCATCTTATAAACCTCTATCAAGTCTCCTCTCAACCTCCTCCACTCCAAAGAGAAAAGCCCAAGTTCCCTCAACCTTTCCTCATAAGACCTATCCTCCAAACCAGGCAGCATCCTGGTAAATCTCCTTTGCACTCTTTCCAGTGTCTCCACATCCTTCTTGTAGTGAGGTGACCAGAACTGCACACAATATTCCAAATGTGGTCTCACCAAGGTCCTGTACAGTTGCAGCATAACCCCACAGCTCTTAAACTCAAACCCCCTGTTAATGAACGCCAACTCACTATAGGCCTTCTTCACGCCTCTATCCACTTGAGTGGCAACCTTCAGAGATCTATGGATATGAACCCCAAGATCTCTCTGTCCCTCCACAGTCTTCAGAACCCTACCTTTGACCCTGTAATCCACATTTAAATTTGTCCTACCAAAATGAATCACCTCACATTTATCAGGGTTAAACTCCATTTGCCATTTTTCAGCCCAGCTCTGCATCCTATCTATGTCTCTTTGCAGCCTACAACAGCCCTCCACCTCATCCACTACTCCACCAATCTTGGTGTCATCAGCAAATTTACTGATCCACCCTTCAGCCCCCTCCTCCAAGTCATTTATAAAAATTACAAATAGCAGAGGAACAAGCACTGATCCCTGTGGCACTCCGCTGGTAACCGGTTTCCAGTCCGAAAATTTTCCATCCACCACCATCCTCTGTCTTTTTAGATAGCCAGTTACCTATCCAATCGGCAAACCTCCCTCTATCCCACACATCCTTACTTTCTTCATAAGCCGACCGTGGGGGACTTTATCAAACACCTTACTAAAATCCATCTATATGACATCAACTGCACTACCTTCATCTACACACTTAGTTACCACCTCAAAAAATTCTATCAAATTTGTGAGGCAAGACTTGCCCTTCACAAATACGTGCTGACTATCCCGGATTAAGCTGCATCTTTCTAAATGGTCGTAAATCCTATCCCTAAAGACCTTTTCCATCAACTTACCGACCACCGAAGTAAGACTAACCGGCCTATAATTACCAGGGTCATTTCTATTCCCTTTCTTAAACAGAGGAACCACATTCGCCACTCTCCAGTCCTCTGGCACCATCCCCGTGGACAGTGAGGATGCAAAAATCAAAGCCAAAGGCTCTGCAATCTCATCCCTTGCCTCCCAAAGAATCCTAGGATATATTTCATCAGGCCCAGGGGACTGATCAACTTGCAGTTTATTCAAAATTGCTAGTACATCTTCCCTCCGAACATCTACTTCCTCCAGCCTATCAGCCTGTGACACCCTCTCTTCCTCAGAAACATGGCCCCTCTCCTTGGTGAACACTGAAGAAAAGTATTCATTCATCACCTCTCCTATCTCTACTGACTCCATGCACAAATTCCCACTGCCGTCCTTGACCGGCCCTAACCTCACCCTGGTCATTCTTTTATTCCTCACACAAGAGTAAGAAGCCTTGGGGTTTTCCTTGATCCGACCGGCCAAGGCCTTCTCATGCCCCCTCCTAGCTCTCCTCCAGTGCCATGCTGCCGGCCTCTCCAGCGGGAATAGGCCCCTAATTTTCAGAGAGAATCCCGCTAGGGCACTCTGCAGTGCTCAGAGTTGGAGACACAATCCGAAAATCCCGCTCAAAAAAACAGGAGTCACTCCTGTTTCCACGCTAATTGGGGACTCAGAATGTTTTTGGGAGAATCCTGGCCCAGACCGTTCCGGTCTCTTTCTTCTGACTGTGTCTCGGGTGACTCAGCTGGACACACTCCCAGTCTGAGGAGACACTGAATTGAACACGGAATCGACTGGGGAATTGTGCTCTTTTCACTGTGGTGACGGGATATTTGAGGAAGGTTAGCATGGAGGCAGAGCCGGCAGAAATGTATTTAAATGACATCTTCACCGTGGAAAAACATAGAAACATCGACAATAGGAGCAGGAGGAGGCCATTTGGCCCTTTGAGGCATCTCACCCAATTAGACACAAATGGACATTAAGATAAAGAAATGCTCATTCCAGAATATTATTTTAAAATAAATAATCAGACAACCAGTCGCGGTCAAGCTCGGACAGACATCAGTAAATTCTTCTTTAAGTATGAAGTGATGAAGAATTAAAATCAAGCTCTCGGTGGAACGGGGAGGTTAAAATGCTGAGATTATTGGAGACAGTTATAACAGTTATGTCACTGGGTTAGTCGTCCATGAGGAAAGTTGCTGTCCTTGTCTGGTGGGCAGGTACATGACTCCAGTCCCACACTAACACAGTCAGTTCCTGATCAGTGTCTAAGCGGCTCTTTGGACTCTGTTTCCCCAGCACTTTCTCAAACTGTTAATAATGCTGCCCTCAGAACTGGTGCTCACACCCCAGAAAGAACAAAGCAAAAACGGTTCAGGTAATAACTCGAGCCAATACCACAGTGAGTACTTTCTGGAGGGATTAAGGTGGGCAAATGCCTTTACTCACCTGACAGGAGCTGACACTCTCCCAACACTGTCTGTCAATGTGACCACCTCTCCCACCTTTGCACTTCAACCCCCTGAAATCCTTGTTCAACTCTCACACAACGGCCGTCCTCCTGACTCATTTTAATCAATTTTCTTTCTTTGTCCAATCTGAGCACCAAATTCCATTCATCAGCCAAATAGCCCGACAAGTCACAATGAGTCCAGAGTTCGTTACAAAGTGGAGTTATCCACACTGACCTGGACATTAGATGAAAGGTCATCCCTCTCTCCTCCAGTACAGTCAAAGTCTTATTACAACATCAAGTTACACTTATACAATGGCCAGAATATTCCGGCTCTTCACGCCAGTGGAATTCTCTGGTCCCGCCCGGAGTGAATGGAGATTTGGCCGAGTGTCAAATTCAGGGTGTGACCAGCCAGAGAATTCTCACCTTTAATAACAACAACATTTCATTACATAACACCTTTACAGAGTCATAAAGGTTTATAACATGGAAACAGGCCCAACTAGTCATACCACCCTTTTTATAAACCACTAAGCTAATCCCAATTGCCCGCATTTGGCCCATATCCCTCTATACCCATCGTACCCATGTAACTGTCTAAATGTTTTTTAAAAGATAAAATTGTACCCGTCTCTACTACTACCACTGGCAGCTCGTTCCAGACACTCACCACCCTCTGTGTGACAAAACTGCCCCTCTGAACACTTTTGTATCTCTCCCCTCTCACCTTAAACCTATGCCCTCTAGTTTTAGACTCCCCTACCTTTGGGAAAAGATATTGACTATCGCGCTGATCTATGCCCCTCATTATTTTATAGACCTCTATAAGATCACCCCTCAGCCTCCTACGCTCCAGAGAAAAAAGTCCCAGTCTATCCAGCCTCTCCTTATAACTCAATCCATCAAGTCCCAGTAGCATCCTAGTGAATGTTTTCTGCACTCTTTCTAGCTTAATAATATCCCTTCTATAATAGGGTGACCAGAATTGTACACAGTATTCCAAGTGTGGCCTTACCAGTGTTTTGTACAACTTCAACAAGACGTCCCAACTCCTGTATTCAATGTTCTGACCAATGATCAATTATTATCTGTGAAAAAGTCCCAAACAGAATGCATCATGAGGAGGTACAAGTACAGACAATCAATAGCTCGGTCAAAAGAGCAAAGAGAGGGGGCAATGCAGTGTGACTTCAGGAGGAGGTTCCTGGGATTAGGACCGTGGAGACTGAAGGTACAGCTACCAATGCTGGAGAGAATAGGACCCCTCTAAGTGGACACACATGTGGGACCGCAGGAGATGGGTGAGGTTCTCAGTGAATATTTCTCCTCTGTGTTTACCGTGGATTAAGACATGAAGACTTGGGAACCTGGGAAAGTTGGAGGCGACATATTGGGGTCAGTTTGCATTACAGTAGAGGAAGCAATGTACGTATAAAATATATGGAGGTGGATAAATCTCCTGGCCCTGACCAGGTATATCCAAGAACACTGCGTGAGACTAGAGAAGAAATTGCGGGAGCCCTGGCTGAGATATTTGCATCATCGTTAGCCACGGGTGAGGCACCAGAAGACTGAAGGGTAGCAAATGTTGTGTCCTTATTTAAGAAGCGCTGCAAAGAAAAACCTGGGCATTATAGACCTTCCTGCAACCTGAAGAACATTCTTCCGAGCTTTGATGATGATGATGCCCTGCTACCCATCCCATATCCCTGCTTCCACTGACCCTTCATTCCATTCACATTGTGCGTTCCTTCAGGAAACACATTTTGGAAATTCATGTCCGTATCGACCATATTACTCTCAACAACCCTCTCCATTCATTTGTCAAAAGTTTCAATTAAATTGGCGAAAAATAATGTGCCCTTAATAATTCCTCTCGCACACACGATGGGGGAGATTCTCCCAGCCCACTGCGCTGCTCCTGTGGGGGAGGGGGGTCCCGCTGCCACTCTGCATTCGGGATTGGTGATAGAGGGAGGGAAGATGGCGATCGGGGCTGGCCACCGGACAGGGAGATCGGGGCTGGCTGGAGAAGTTGGGGGAGACACTGGTGCTGGCCCAGAGACGTCCGGGAGGACAGTGGTTGGGGGGTGGGTGTCGTCAGGAGGCCAGCGATGGTGGGGTTGCGAGGCTGGCCAGCGATCGGGAGGCCGGGGCCATTGTCCATGTCATCATAGAATCATAGAAACCCTACAGTGCAGAAACGGGCCATTCGGCCCATCGAGTCTGCACCGACCACAATCCCAGCCAGGCCCTACCCCCATATCCCTACATATTTACCCACTAATCCCTCTAACCTATATATCTCAGGACACTAAGGGGCAATTTTTAGCATGGCCAATCAACCTAACCCGCACATCTTTGGACTGGAGCACCCGGAGGAAACCCATGCAGACACGAGGAGGATGTGCAAACTCCACACAGACAGTGACCCAAGCCGGGAATCGAACCCAGGTCCCTGGAGCTGTGAAGCAGCAGTGCTAACCACTGTGCTACCGTGCCGTCCATGTGCCGATCTCGGCGCTGACAGATCGGCGCATGCGCAGTGACCCACTCAGTGAACATAGAACAGTACAGCACAGAACAGGCCCTTCGGCCCACCATGTTGTGCCGAGCTTTGTCTGAAACCCAGATCAAGCTATTTCCTCCCTATCATCCCGAAGTACTCCATGTGCCTATCCAATAGCTTCTTAAATGTTCCTAAAGTTTCTGACTCCACTATCCCTGCAGGCAGTCCATTCCACACCCCAACATCTCTCTGAGTAAAAAACCTACCTCGAACATCCTTCCTATATCTCCCACCATGAACCTTATAGTTATGCCCCCTAGTTACCGCTCCATTCACCCAAGAAAATAGTCTTTGAACGTTCACTCTATCTATCCCCTTCATCATCTTATAAACCTCTATCAAGTCTCCTCTCAACCTCCTCCGCTCCAAAGAGAAAAGCCCAAGTTCCCTCAACCTTTCCTCATAAGACCTACCCTCCAAACCAGGCAGCATCCTGGTAAATCTCCTTTGCACTCTTTCCAGTGTCTCCACATCCTTCTTGTAGTGAGGTGACCAGAACTGCACACAATATTCCAAATGTGGTCTCACCAAGGTCCTGTACAGTTGCAGCATAACCCCACGGCTCTTAAACTCAAACCCCCTGTTAATGAACGCCAACACACTATAGGCCTTCTTCACGGCTCTATCCACTTGAGTGGCAACCTTCAGAGATCTATGGATATGAGCCCAAGATCTCTCTGTTCCTCCACATTCTTCAGAACCCTACCTTTGACCCTGTAATCCACATTTAAATTTGTCCTACCAAAATGAATCACCTCGCATTTGTCAGGGTTAAACTCCATTTGCCATTTTTCAGCCCAGCTCTGCATCCTATCTATATCTCTTTGCAGCCTACAACAGCCCTCCACCTCATCCACTACTCCACCAATCTTGGTGTCATCCGCAAATTTACTGATCCACCCTTCAGCCCCCTCCTCTAAGTCATTAATAAAAATCACAAATAGCAGAGCACCAAGCACTGATCCCTGTGGCACTCCGCTGGTAACCGGTTTCCAGTCCGAAAATTTTCCATCCACCACCATCCTCTGGCTTCTGTTAGATAGCCAGTTACCTATCCAATTGGCCAAACTTCCCTCTATCCCACACATCCTTACTTTCTTCATAAGCCGACCGTGGGGGACATTATCAAACGCCTTACTAAAATCCATGTATATGACATCAACTGCACTACCTTCATCTACACACTTAGTTACCTCCTCAAAAAATTCTATCAAATTTGTGAGGCAAGACTTGCCCTTCACAAATCCGTGCTGACTAACCCGGATTAAGCTGCATCTTTCTAAATGGTCGTAAATCCTATCCCTAAAGACCTTTTCCATCAACTTACCGACCACCGAAGTAAGACTAACCGGCCTATTTCTATTCCCTTTCTTAAACAGAGGAACCACATTCGCCACTCTCCAGTCCTCTGGCTCCACCCCCGTGGACAGTGAGGACGCAAAGATCAATGCCAAAGGCTCTGCTATCTCATCCCTTGCCTCCCAAAGAATCCTAGGATATATTTCATCAGGCCCAGGGGACTGATCAACTTTCAGTTTATTCAAAATTGCTAGTACATCTTCCCTCCAAACATCTACTTCCTCCGGCCTTTCAGCTTGTGACACCTTCTCTTCCTCAGAAACATGTCCCCTCTCCTTGGTGAACACTGAAGAAAAGTATTCATTCATCACCTCGCCTATCTCTACTGACTCCATACACAAGTTCCCACTACCGTCCTTGACCGGCCCTAACCTCACCCTGGTCATTCTTTTATTCCTCACATAAGAGTAAGAAGCCTTGGGGTTTTCCTTGATCCGACCCGCCAAGGACTTCTCATGCTCCCTCCTAGCTCTCCTCCAGTGCCATGCTGCCGGCCTCTCCAGCAGGAATAGGCCCCTAATTTTCAGAGAGAATCCCGCTAGGGCACTCTGCAGTGCTCAGAGTTGGAGATACAATCCGAAAATCCCGCTAAAAAAAACAGGAGTCACTCCTGTTTCCACGCTAATTGGGGACTCAGAATGTTTTTGGGAGAATCCTGGCCCAGACCGTTCCGGTCTCTTTCTTCTGACTGTGTCTCGGGTGACTCAGCTGGACACACTCCCAGTCTGAGGAGACACTGAATTGAACACGGAATCGACTGGGGAATTGTGCTCTTTTCACTGTGGTGACGGGATATTTGAGGAAGGTTAGCATGGAGGCAGAGCCGGCAGAAATGTATTTAAATGACATCTTCACCGTGGAAAAACATAGAAACATCGACAATAGGAGCAGGAGGAGGCCATTTGGCCCTTTGAGGCATCTCACCCAATTAGACACAAATGGACATTAAGATAAAGAAATGCTCATTCCAGAATATTATTTTAAAATAAATAATCAGACAACCAGTCGCGGTCAAGATCGGACAGACATCAGTAAATTCTTCTTTAAGTATGAAGTGATGAAGAATTAAAATCAAGCTCTCGGTGGAACGGGGAGGTTAAAATGCTGAGATTATTGGAGACAGTTATAACAGTTATGTCACTGGGTTAGTCGTCCATGAGGAAAGTTGCTGTCCTTGTCTGGTGGGCAGGTACATGACTCCAGTCCCACACTAACACAGTCAGTTCCTGATCAGTGTCTAAGCGGCTCTTTGGACTCTGTTTCCCCAGCACTTTCTCAAACTGTTAATAATGCTGCCCTCAGAACTGGTGCTCACACCCCAGAAAGAACAAAGCAAAAACGGTTCAGGTAATAACTCGAGCCAATACCACAGTGAGTACTTTCTGGAGGGATTAAGGTGGGCAAATGCCTTTACTCACCTGACAGGAGCTGACACTCTCCCAACACTGTCTGTCAATGTGACCACCTCTCCCACCTTTGCACTTCAACCCCCTGAAATCCTTGTTCAACTCTCACACAACGGCCGTCCTCCTGACTCATTTTAATCAATTTTCTTTCTTTGTCCAATCTGAGCACCAAATTCCATTCATCAGCCAAATAGCCCGACAAGTCACAATGAGTCCAGAGTTCGTTACAAAGTGGAGTTATCCACACTGACCTGGACATTAGATGAAAGGTCATCCCTCTCTCCTCCAGTACAGTCAAAGTCTTATTACAACATCAAGTTACACTTATACAATGGCCAGAATATTCCGGCTCTTCACGCCAGTGGAATTCTCTGGTCCCGCCCGGAGTGAATGGAGATTTGGCCGAGTGTCAAATTCAGGGTGTGACCAGCCAGAGAATTCTCACCTTTAATAACAACAACATTTCATTACATAACACCTTTACAGAGTCATAAAGGTTTATAACATGGAAACAGGCCCAACTAGTCATACCACCCTTTTTATAAACCACTAAACTAATCCCAATTGCCCGCATTTGGCCCATATCCCTCTGTACCCATCGTACCCATGTAACTGACTAAATGTTTTTTAAAAGATAAAATTGTACCCGCCTCTACTACTACCTCTGGCAGCTCGTTCCAGACACTCACCACCCTCTGTGTGAAAAAATTGCCCCTCTGAACACTTTTGTATCTCTCCCCTCTCACCTTAAACCTATGCCCTCTAGTTTTAGACTCCCCTACCTTTGGGAAAAGATATTGACTATCTCGCTGATCTATGCACCTCATAATTTTATAGACCTCTATAAGATCACCCCTCAGCCTCCTACGCTCCAGAGAAAAAAGTCCCAGTCTATCCAGCCTCTCCTTATAACTCAAACCATCAAGTCCCAGTAGCATCCTAGTGAATGTTTTCTGCACTCTTTCTAGCTTAATAATATCCCTTCTATAATAGGGTGACCAGAATTGTACACAGTATTCCAAGTGTGGCCTTACCAGTGTTTTGTACAACTTCAACAAGACGTCCCAACTCCTGTATTCAATGTTCTGACCAATGATCAATTATTATCTGTGAAAAAGTCCCAAACAGAATGCATCATCAGGAGGTACAAGTACAGACAATCAATAGCTCGGTCAAAAGAGCAAAGAGAGGGGGCAATGCAGTGTGACTTCAGGAGGAGGTTCCTGGGATTAGGACCGTGGAGACTGAAGGTACAGCTACCAATGCTGGAGAGAATAGGACCCCTCTAAGTGGACACACATGTGGGACCGCAGGAGATGGGCGAGGTTCTCAGTGAATATTTCTCCTCTGTGTTTACCGTGGATTAAGACATGAAGACTTGGGAACCTGGGAAAGTTGGAGGCGACATATTGGGGTCAGTTTGCATTACAGTAGAGGAAGCGATGTACGTATAAAATATATGGAGGTGGATAAATCTCCTGGCCCTGACCAGGTATATCCAAGAACACTGCGTGAGACTAGAGAAGAAATTGCGGGAGCCCTGGCTGAGATATTTGCATCATCGTTAGCCACGGGTGAGGCACCAGAAGACTGAAGGGTAGCAAATGTTGTGTCCTTATTTAAGAAGCGCTGCAAAGAAAAACCTGGGCCTTATAGACCGGTAAGGCTAACACCTGTGGTGGGTAAGTTACTGAGAGCATTCTGAGGGATAAGATATCCAGACATTTGGAAAAACAGGATTTGATTAGGAGCAGTCAGCACGGTTTTGTGCATGGGAGATTATGCCTTACAAATTTGTTAGAGTCCTTTGATGAAGATACCAGGAAGGTTGATAAGGGCAGGGCAGTAGATGTAGTCTATATGGGCTTCAGCAAGGCCTTTGATAAAGTTCCACATGGTAGGCTACTCTGGAAGGTTAGATCGCATGGAATCCAGGGAGAGCTGGCAAACTGGATATACAATTGGCTGGATGGTAGGAAGCAGAGGGTAATGGTGGAAGGATGCTTGTCGAACTGGAGGCCTGTGACTAGTGGTGTGCCTCAGGGGTCAGTGTTGGGCCCATTGCTGTTTGTTATCGATATCAATGATTTGGATGAGAATGTACAAGGCATGATCAGTAAGTTTGCAGATGACACTAAAATAGGTTGTATCGTTGACAGTGAGGAAGGTTACCAAAAATTGCAGCAGGATCTTGATCAGCTGGGGAAGTGGGCCGAGAAATGGCAAATGGAGTTCAATACAGAAAAGTGTGAGGTGTTGCATTTTGGAAAGTCAAATCAAGGTAGGACTTTCACAGTGAATGGTAGGACCTTAGGGCGTATCAAACAGGGGACCTTGGAGTTCAGGTGCACGGTTCTCTAAAGGTGGAGTCACAGGTAGATAGGGCAGTGAAGAAGGCTTTTGGCATGCTGGCCTTCATCAGTCAGGGAATTGAGTGTAGAAGTTGGGAAGTTATGTTGCAGTTGTACAGGACGTTGGTGAGGCTGCACCTGGAGTATTGTGTTCAGTTTTGGTCGCCTTGCTGTAGGAAAGATGCTATTAAACTGGAGAGAGTGCAGAAGAGATTTACAAGGATGTTGCCAGGACTCAAGGGATTCAGTTATAGGGAGAGATTGGACAGGCTAGGACTTTTTCTTTGGAGTGTAGGAGACTGAGTGGTGATCTTAGAGAGGTATATAAGATCATGAGAGACATGGATTTTATTTTATTCATTCGTGAGACATGGGCGTCACTGGCTGGCCAGCATTTATTGCCCATCCCTAGTTGCCCTTGGAGGGCAGTTGCGAGTCAACCACATTGCTGTGGCTCTGGAGTCACATGTAACATAGAAACATAGAAACCCTACAGTGCAGAAGGAGGCCATTCGGCCTATCGAGTCTGCACCGACCACAATCCCACCCAGGCCCTCCCCCCACATATTTTACCCGCTAATCCCTCTAACCTACGCATCCCAGGACTCTAAGGGACAATTTTTAACCTGGCCAATCAACCTAACCCGTACATCTTTGGACTGTGGGAGGAAACCGGAGCACCCGGAGGAAACCCACGCAGACACGAGGAGAATGTGCAAACTCCACACAGACAGTGACCCGAGCCGGGAATCGAACCCGGGACCCTGGAGCTGTGAAGCAGCAGTGCTAACCACTGTGCTACCGTGCTGCCCCAGACCAGACCAGATAAGGACGGCAGATTTCCTTCCCTCAAGGACGTTGGTGAACCAGTTGGGTTTTTACAACAATTAATGATAGTTTCATGGCATCCTTAGATTTTTAATTCCAGATTTTCATTGAGTTTAAATTTCACCATCTGCTGTGGTGGGATTCGAAACCGGGTCCCCAGAGCATTACCCTGGGTCTACAACACCACTGCCTCCCCAAGCATTAAAACATTGCAGAAATCAGTAAATACCTCACTGTAATGGTGTTAGCTCCAGGTTAAAATGAATAATCAGATTTATTTACATGCAAGATGATTACACCAAAAACAGAAAGCACAGAGTAAGGTCCCAATGGAACAATATTTCAGTAGCACAACAGATATGCAGTTTAAAGGCAATAAAATGAATTTTGTGATTCTTTTCAGTAACTTGCAATGAATCTTTAGTGAAATTTTCTAAGATTAATCGTTCCACACATCTCTGGAGTAAAGCAATGTGAAATAGGAATCAGAGAAGCTGGGGGAACAGCAAGGCTTTGAAATTATTTATGTTACAAGTGTTATGACCAAAACAGCTGTCTGCCTTTCAGAATGTTTTGTTGATAGTTCATCAAGAGGTAACAAGTTTGTCAACTTTCCCCAGTCACTTACTTCAACACATAAAACATCGCAAGACAGGAACAACCAAGTGGCAGCAAGGAATACTGAGCAATACATCAATCCCTACTCACTGGAAGCAGCTGAATCAACAAAAGCCTCTCACACTTTACAACCGCTCTTGATATCAAAAATAAAGTTCAAAGACCCTTCAAAGAGGGAATTGGAAAACCGTTGGGCAGAATGGCTAAATGTTTGGTCAAAGATGTAAGGTTTAAGGAGGGATTGAAAAGGAGGAAAGCCAAGCGCAGAGACAGACAGAATTCATAGTTATAGAACTACAGTGCAGAAAGAGGCCGTTCGGCCCATCGAGCTATCACCAACAACAACCCCACCCAGGTCCTATCCCCATAACCCCACATATTTACCCTCCTAGCCCCCCGACACTGAGGGGCAATTTAGCATGGCCAATCAACCTGACCCACACATCTTTGGACTGTGGGAGACCAGAGCATCTGGAGGAAACCCACGCAGACACGGGGAGAACGTGCAAATTCCACACAAACAGTCACCCAAGCCGGGAATCGAACCCGGGTCCCTGGCACTGTGAAGCAGCAGTGCTAATCACTGTGCCACCGAAGGCCTTCCAATGCTTGGGGCCTGGGCAGACAGGCTGCAGACATGGGAGGATGGGTTACCATGGGGACACTCACATAGGATGGTATCTGTGGCTTGACAACTCTGCTGGTGTGGGCACTTTCAGGTGAATTGTGCCCAATGTTTCAGGTCCGTATGACTCTACTCCAGGGAGTTCAATCGAAATTCTTCAGAATTTACACTCTGCCAAAGAATTGGGCTTAATTGCCCTTTTAAGTAGATTAATGAACTCCCTGGTGCTGTCAAGCTAACAGATGGCATTCTAATTCTCTCCACAGCAGGGCCCCAACCTGGTTTAATACATTGCTGAAAAGAGCGACATGTTGTTGAAGTTTTCATTTTACACTCATCAGATTAAACACAAGAATGCCAAATTTCAAACAATCACAATTTATGCCAAAGGAGATATGGGTTGGTTGACTGATTTGAGGGGTTGCTATGGAGAATGCCAGATAACTAATCAAGCTCATAATGTAGACCATTGCTATGTCCTCAAAGTGAGATCTGCAGGGAGCCATTCTCTGCTAACTAAAGGGATATGGCCAAGCTCTGGGCCATTTCTCAATCACCCATGAGCTTGTGGAGACCATGAGAAAGGATAGAAAGGACATACTGGCACTGGAGGGGGTGCAGAGGAGATTCACTAGGTTGATTCCGGAGTTGAGAGGGTTGGCTCATGAGAAGAGACTGAGTAGACTGGGGCTATACTCATTGGGATTTAGAAGAATGAGGGGAGATCTTATAGAAACATATAAGATTATGAAGGGAAAAGATAAGATAGAAGCAGGGAAGTTGTTTCCACTGGCGGGTGAAGCTAGAACTAGGGGGCATAGCCTCAAAATAAGGGGAAGCAGATTTAGGACTGAGTTGAGGAGGAACTTCTTCGCACAAAGGGTTGTGAATCTGTGGAATTCCCTGCCCAGTGAAGCAGTTGAAGCTACCTCATTGAATGTTTTTAAGGCAAGGATAGATAAATTTTTGAACAGTAAAGGAATTAAGGGTTATGGTGAGCGGGCGGGTAAGTGGAGTCCACAAAAAGATCAGCCATGATCTTATTGAATGGCAGAGCAGGCTCGAGGGGCCAGATGGCCTACTCCTGTTCCTAGTTATGTTCCCTGTAGACATTACCATGGCAACACCTTAGCCAATCAGTGTTAACTTGCCCAACCAATCAGCACTCTTTTCCCTGAAGTATAAATTGTTGTCTGTCTTTCCAAACAGATTCCAGTTTGTACAACGAGGTGTCAGTATGTTTGGAGAAATCATCTCAGCCAATGGGTACAGTTTTAGAGATTGCTGGGAATATGCAAATTACAGACAAGTTGAGAAAGCAAATAGAACATAGAACATTACAGCGCAGTACAGGCCCTTCGGCCCTCGATGTTGCGCCGACCAGTGGTACCAATCTAAAGCCCCTCTAATCTACACTATTCCAATATCATCCATATGTTTATCCAATAACCACTTGAACGCTCTCAACGTTGACGAGTCCACCACTGCTGCAGGCAGGGCATTCCACGCCCTTACTACTCTCTGAGTAAAGAACCTACCTCTAACATCTGTCCTATATCTCTCACCCCTCAATTTAAAGCTATGTCCCCTCGTGCTAGCCAACACCATCCGAGGAAAAAGGCTCTCACTATCCACCCTATTTAATCCTCTGATCATCTTGTATGCCTCTATTAAGTCATCTCTTAACCTTCTTCTCTCTAACGAAAACAACCTCAAGCCCCTCAGCCTTTCCTCATACGATTTTCCCACCATACCAGGCAACATCCTGGTAAATCTCCTCTGCACCCTTTCCAACACTTCCACATCTTTCCTATAATACGGCGACCAGAACTGTACGCAATACTCCAAATGCGGCCGCACCAGAGTTTTGTACAGTTGCAGCATGACCTCCTGGCTCCGAAACTCAATCCCTCTACCAATAAAAGCTAACACACCGTACGCCTTCTTAACAACCCTATCAACCTGGGTGCCAACTTTCAGGGATCTATGCACATAGACACCCAGATCCCTCTGTTCATCCACACTACCAAGTATCTTACCATTAGCCCAGTACTCTGTATTCCTGTTACTCCTTCCAAAGTGAATCACCTCACACTTTTCCGCATTAAACTCCATTTGCCACCTCTCAGCCCAGCTCTGCAGCTTATCTATGTCCCTCTGTAACCTGCCACTTCCCTCCGCACTGTCTACAACTCCACCGACTTTAGTGTCATCCACAAATTTACTAATCCATCCTTCCACGCCCTCATCCAAGTCATTAATAAAAATGACAAACAGCAGTGGCCCCAAAACAGATCCTTGCGGTACACCACTAGTAACTGAACTCCAGGATGAATATTTCCCATCAACCACCACCCTTTGTTTTCTTACAGCTAGCCAATTCCTGATCCAAACCACTAAATCACCCTCAATCCCATGTGTCCGTATTTTCTGCAAAAGCTTACCATGGGGAACCTTATCAAACGCTTTGCTGAAATCCACATACACCACACATCAACCGATTTACCCTCATCCACCTCTTTGGTCACCTTCTCAAAGAACTCAATAAGGTTTGTGAGGCACGACCTATCCTTCACAAAACCGTGCTGACTATCCCTAATCAAATTATTCCTTTCTAGGTGATTATAAATCCTATCTCTTATAATCCTTTCCAATACTTTGCCCACAACAGAAGTAAGGCTCACCGGTCTATAATTACTAGGGTTGTCTCTACTCCCCTTCTTGAACAAGGGGACAACATTTGCTATCCTCCAGTCTTCTGGCACTGTTCCTGTAGACAATGACGACACAAAGATCAAAGCCAAAGGCTCTGCAATCTCCTCTCTAGCCTCCCAGAGAATCCTAGGATAAATCCCATCCGGCCCAGGGGACTTATCTATTTTTACCCTTTCCAGAATTGCTAACACCTCCTCCTTATGAACATCAATCCCATCCAGTCCAACAGCCTGCATCTCAGTACTCCCCTCAACAACACTGTCCCTCTCCAGTGTGAATACCGACGAAAAATATTCATTTAGTGCCTCTCCTATCTCTTCAGACTCCACACACAACTTCCCACTACTGTCCTTGACTGGCCCTAATCTTACCCTAGTCATTCTTTTACTCCTGACATACCTATAGAAAGCTTTAGGGTTTTCCTTGATCCTACCCGCCAAAGACTTCTCATGTCCCCTCCTGGCTCTTCTTAACTCTTTCTTTAGGTCCTTCCTGGCTAACTTGTAACTCTCAAGCGCCCTTCACGTCTCATCTTAACATAAGTCTCCTTCTTCCTCTTCACAAGAGATTCAACCTCCTTAGTAAACCACTTAGTACTCCACTTAGTAAATGGAGAGCTTGGCGTGATTCACAGAAGCAGCGAATGAGATAGCACGGATGAAATGCTAAACTTTATCCATCACAGCTTAACTTCAACTGTGTCCCATTCTGAACAGCGCACTTCCAGACCAATGCCTGGAAAGTTCGATTTACAAGGGTGGTCCCAGCAATGAGGGAATTGACTAACTGGGGTTACGGGGATAGGGCCTGGGTGGGATTGTGGTCGGTACAGTCTCAGTGGGCTGAATGGCTTCCTTCTGTACTGTAGGATTCTATGATTCCAAGTGGAGTGACTATTGTTCTCCTGAGAGCAGAGAGAGAGGAGACATTTAATGGGCGGGATTTTCCACCCCCCCTGCACCATGATTGGCAGTGGTGCAGCTGGCCCACCATTGGCCAACGGCAGGATCTTCAGGTTCCGCCGCTGCCAATGGGGTTTCCCAATCCTGTTTATATCGAGTTGTTGTGATCCAGCCGGGAAAGTCAATGAGAAAAGCAGCCAATTGGAACAATAATTGACAGGAATGATTCTCAGGACCGGGGGGCATTGGGGTGGGGTAGGGTGGGGGGGGGGGGGGGAGGTGGGGGGCAAGGAGGAGGCGGGGGGCGGTGGGGAGGTGGTGGGGTGCGGTGGGGGGGGGAGGGGGCAGACTGTGTCAGAGAGGCAGGAACCACACGATGGATGAATCATCTGAACAATCCTGCGTCAATGATTCGATAGAAAAACAGGCACGGCTTTCATATACAACACACAGACCCATGTCATATACAACACACAGACCCATGTCATATACAACACACAGACCCATGTCATATACAACACACAGACCCATGTCATATACAACACACAGACCCATGTCATATACAACACACAGACCCATGTCATATACAACACACAGACCCATGTCATATACAACACACAGTACTACAACACACAGACCCATGTCATATACAACACACAGTACAACACACAGACCCATGTCATATACAACACACAGTACAACACACAGACCCATGTCATATACAACACACAGTACAACACACAGACCCATGTCATATACAACACACAGTACAACACACAGACCCATGTCATATACAACACACAGTACAACACACAGACCCATGTCATATACAACACACAGTACAACACACAGACCCATGTCATATACAACACACAGCACAACACACAGACCCATGTCATATACAACACACAGTACAACACACAGACCCATGTCATATACAACACACAGCACAACACACAGACCCATGTCATATACAACACACAGTACAACACACAGACCCATGTCATATACAACACACAGTACAACACACAGACCCATGTCATATACAACACACAGTACAACACACAGACCCATGTCATATACAACACACAGTACAACACACAGACCCATGTCATATACAACACACAGTACAACACACAGACCCATGTCATATACAACACACAGTACAACACAGACCCATGTCATATACAACACACAGTACAACACACAGACCCATGTCATATACAACACACAGTACAACACACAGACCCATGTCATATACAACACACAGCACAACACACAGACCCATGTCATATACAACACACAGCACAACACACAGACCCATGTCATATACAACACACAGTACAACACACAGACCCATGTCATATACAACACACAGTACAACACACAGACCCATGTCATATACAACACACAGTACAACACACAGACCCATGTCATATACAACACACAGTACAACACACAGACCCATGTCATATACAACACACAGTACAACACACAGACCCATGTCATATACAACACACAGCGCAACACAGACCCATGTCATATACAACACACAGTACAACACACAGACCCATGTCATATACAACACACAGTACAACACACAGACCCATGTCATATACAACACACAGTACAACACACAGACCCATGTCATATACAACACACAGTACAACAGACAGACCCATGTCATATACAACACACAGTACAACACACAGACCCATGTCATATACAACACACAGCACACCACACAGACCCATGTCATATACAACACACAGTACAACACAGACCCATGTCATATACAACACACAGTACAACACACAGACCAATGTCATATACAACACACAGTACAACACACAGACCCATGTCATATACAACACACAGTACAACACACAGACCCATGTCATATACAACACACAGTACAACACACAGACCCATGTCATATACAACACACAGCACAACACACAGACCCATGTCATATACAACACACAGTACAACACACAGACCCATGTCATATACAACACACAGTACAACACACAGACCCATGTCATATACAACACACAGCACAACACACAGACCCATGTCATATACAACACACAGTACAACACACAGACCCATGTCATATACAACACACAGTACAACACACAGACCCATGTCATATACAACACACAGTACAACACACAGACCCATGTCATATACAACACACAGTACAACACACAGACCCATGTCATATACAACACACAGCACAACACACAGACCCATGTCATATACAACACACAGCACAACACACAGACCCATGTCATATACAACACACAGTACTACAACACACAGACCCATGTCATATACAACACATAGCACAACACACAGACCCATGTCATATACAACACACAGTACAACACACAGACCCATGTCATATACAACACACAGCACAACACACAGACCCATGTCATATACAACACACAGTACAACACACAGACCCATGTCATATACAACACACAGCACAACACACAGACCCATGTCATATACAACACACAGTACAACACACAGACCCATGTCATATACAACACACAGCACAACACACAGACCCATGTCATATACAACACACAGTACAACACACAGACCCATGTCATATACAACACACAGCACAACACACAGACCCATGTCATATACAACACACAGTACAACACAGACCCATGTCATATACAACACACAGTACAACACACAGACCCATGTCATATACAACACACAGCACAACACACAGACCCATGTCATATACAACACACAGTACAACACACAGACCCATGTCATACACAACACACAGCACAACACACAGACCCATGTCATATACAACACACAGTACAACACACAGACCCATGTCATATACAACACACAGCACAACACACAGACCCATGTCATATACAACACACAGTACAACACACAGACCCATGTCATATACAACACACAGCACAACACACAGACCCATGTCATATACAACACACAGTACAACACACAGACCCATGTCATATACAACACACAGTACAACACACAGACCCATGTCATATACAACACACAGTACAACACACAGACCCATGTCATATACAACACACAGTACAACACACAGACCAATGTCATATACAACACACAGTACAACACACAGACCAATGTCATATACAACACACAGTACAACACACAGACCAATGTCGTATACAACACACAGTACAACACACAGACCCATGCCATATACAACACACAGCACAACACACAGACCAATGTCATATACAACACACAGTACAACACAGAGACCCATGTCATATACAACACACAGCACAACACACAGACCCATGTCATATACAACACACAGTACAACACACAGACCCATGTCATATACAACACACAGTACAACACACAGACCCATGTCATATACAACACACAGTACAACACACAGACCCATGTCATATACAACACACAGTACAACACACAGACCCATGTCATATACAACACACATATACAACCATATCCCTCTATTCCCATCCTATTCATGTACTTGTCAAGACACCCCTTAAAAGTCACTACCGTATCCGCTTGCACTACCTCCCCGGCAAAGAGTTCCAGGCACCCACTATTCTGTGTAAAAAATCTGCCTCGTACATTTCCTTTAAACCTTGCCCCTCGCACCTTAAACCTGTGCCCCCGAGTAATTGACTCTTCCACCCTGGGAAAAAGCTTCTGACTATCCACTCTGTCCATGTCCATGCCCCTCATAATCTTGTAGATTTCTATCAGGTCTCCCCTCAACCTCCGTCGCTCCAGTGAGAAAAAACCAAGTTTCTCCAACCTCTCCTCATAGCTAATGCCCCCCATACCAGGCAACATCCTGGTAAATCTTTTCTGTACCCTCTCCTAAGCCTCCACATCTTTCTGGGAGTGTGGCGACCAGAATTGAACACTATATTCAAGTGAGGCCTAACTAAGGTTCTATAAAGCGGCAACATGACTTGCCAATTTTTAAACTCAATGCCCCGGCCGATGAAGGCAAGCATGCCGTATGCCTTCTTGACTACCTTCTCCACCTGCGTTGCCACTTTCAGTGACCTGTGTACCTGTACACCCAGATCCCTTTGCCTATCAATACGCTTAAGGGTTCTGCCAATTACTGTATATTTCCTATCTGCATTAGGCATTCCAAAATGCATTACCTCACATTTGTCCGGAGTAAACTCCATCTGCCATCTCTCCGCCCAAGTCTCCAACCGATCTATATCCTGCTGTATCCTCTGATGGTCCTCATCGCTATCCGCAAATCCCACCAACCTTAATGTCATCCGCAAACTTACTAATCAATCCGAAAGACAGGTGGCACTTGAATCCCAGGGGGACCAATATCCTGGCAGGAAAGTTGGCTAAGGCTACTGGGGAGACTTTAATCGAGAAAGGTTGGGGGGAGGGAATCGTGATGAGGTGACTGAGAGCGAGGATGTTAGCCCGCAAATAGAGAAGGATTGTAGACAGTGTAAGAGGGAGAATAGACGGGTGATGGAGAAGGGGAGAGCTCAGACCAATGGTTTGAGATGTGTCTATTTTAACGCCAGGAGTGTAGTGAATAAAGTGGATGAGCTTAGAGTGTGGATCGATGCTTGGAAGTGTGATGTGGTGGCCATTATGGAGACTTGGGGACAGTGACAGGATTGGATACTTCAGGTGCCGGGTTTCAGATGTTTCAGAAAGGACAGAGAGGAAGGCAGAAGGGGGGGGGGGGGGGTGGGAGTGGCACTGCTGATCAGGGATAGTGTCACAGCTGTAGAGAAGGTGGAAGCCGTGGAGGGATTGTCTACGGAGTCTCTCTGTGGGTGGAAGTTCGGAGCGGGAAGGGGTCGATAACTTTGCTGGGTGTTTGCTACAGGCTGCCCAATAGTAACAGGGATGTTGAGGAGCAGATAGGGAAACAGATCCTGGAGAGATGTAGTAATAACAGGGTTGTTGTGATGGGAGACTTTAATTTCCCAAACATCGATTGGAATATCCCTAGGGTAAGCGGTTTGGATGGGGAGGAGTTTGTGAGGTGTGTTCAGGAGGGTTTCCTGACACAGTATGTGGATAAGCCTACAAGAGGAGAAGCTGTACTCGAACTGGTACCGGCTAATGAGCCTGGACAGGTGTCGGATCTCTCAGTGGGGGAGCATCTTGGTGATAGTGATCATAACTCTATCTCCTTTACACTAGCATTGGAAAGAGATAGGATCAGGCAAGCTAGGAAAGTGTTTATCTGGAGTAAGGGGAAATATGAAGCCATCAGGCAGGAGATTAGAGGCGTAAATTGGAAGGAGGCATTCTCGAGGAAAAGTACCGAAGTAAGGTGGCAGATTTTCAAGGAATGTTTGTCTGGAGTTCTGCATGACAACAGTCCAATGAGACAGGGAGGTGTTGGTAGGTTACGGGAACCATGGTGCACGAAAGCTGCGCTGAACCTCCTGAGAAAGAAAAGGAAAGCGTACAATAGGTTCAGAGAGCTCGGCAATGATGGGGATCTAGATGAGTATACGGCTTGTAGGAAGGGACTTAAGAAAGAAATTAGGAGAGCCAGAAGGGGTCACGAGAAGGCCTTGGCAGGTAAGATTAAGGAGAACCCTATGGCGTTCTATAAATATGTGAAGAGTGAAAGGATGAGATGTGAAGGAATAGGACCTATAAAATGTGAAGGTGAGAAAGTCTGTATGGAACCGGAAGAAATAGCAGAGGTACTTAATGAATACTTTACCTCGGTATTCACGGTGGAAAAAGACCTGGGTGGTTGTACTCCAGGATTGAGGCGGACTGAAAAGATTGAGTATGTGGACATTAAGAAAGAGGATGTGTTGGAAATTTTGAATAACATCAAGATAGATAAGTTGCCGGGACCGGATGGGATGTACCCCAGGTTACTGTGAGAGGCGAGTGAAGAGATTGCAGAGCCTCTGGCGATGATCTTTGCGTCGTCGATGGAGACGGGAGAGGTTCTGGAGGATTGCGGATGTGGTTCCTATATTCAAGAAAGGGAATAGGGATAGCCCAGGAAATTACCGACCGGTGAGTCTAACCTCAGTGGTTGGTAAGTTGATGGAGAAGATCCTGAGGGACAGGATTTATGAACATTTAGAGAAGTTTAGTATGCTCAAAAGTAGTCAGCACGGCTTTGTCAAAGGCAAATCGTGCCTTACGAGCCTGGTGGAGTTCTTTGAAAATGTGACTAAACACATTGACGAAGGAAAAGCGGTAGATGTGGTTTACATGGACTTCAGCAAGGCGTTCGATAAGGTCCCCCATGCAAGACTTCTCGAGAAAGTGAGAGGGCATGGGATCCAAGGGGCTGCTGCCCTGTGGATCCAGAACTGGCTTGCCTGCAGAAGGCAGAGAGTGGGTATAGATGGGTCTTTTTCTGAATGGAGTTCGGTCAACAGTGGAGTGCCCCAGGGATCTGTTCTGGGACCCTTGCTGTTTGTCATTTTCATAAATGACCTGGATGAGGTAGTGGAGGGATGGGTTGGTAAGTTTGCCGACAACACGAAGGTTGGTGGTGTTGTGGATCGGTTGGAGGGATGTCAGAAGCTGCAGATAGGATGCAAGACTGGGCGGAGAAGTGGCAGATGGACTTCAACCCGGATAAATGTGTAGTGGTCCATTTTGGCAGGTCAAATGGGATGAAGGAGTATAATATCAAGGGTAAGACTCTTAGTACATAGAACATAGAACAGTACAGTACAGAACAGGCCCTTCGGCCCACGATGTTGTGCCGAGCTTTATCTGAAACCAAGATCAAGCTATCCCACTCCCTATCATCCTGGTGTGCTCCATGTGCCTATCCAATAACCGCTTCAATGTTCCTAAAGTGTCTGACTCCACTATCACTGCAGGCAGTCCATTCCACACCCCAACCACTCTCTGCGTAAAGAACCTACCTCTGATATCCTTTCTATATTTCCCACCATGAACCCTATAGTTATGCCCCCTTGTAATAGCTCCATCCACCCGAGGAAATAGTCTTTGAACGTTCACTCTATCTATCCCCTTCATCATTTTATACACCTCTATTAAGTCTCCCCTCAGCCTCCTCCGCTCCAGAGAGAACAGCCCTAGCTCCCTCAACCTTTCCTCATAAGACCGACACTCCAAACCAGGCAGCATCCTGGTAAATCTCCTCTGCACTCTTTCCAGTGCTTCCACATCCTTCTTATAGTGAGGTGACCAGAACTGCACACAATATTCCAAATGTGGTCTCACCAAGGTCCTGTACAGTTGCAGCATAACCCCACGGCTCTTAAACTCCAACTCCCTGTTAATAAAAGCTAACACACCATAGGCCTTCTTCACAGCTCTATCCACTTGAGTGGCAACCTTTAGAGATCTGTGGATATGGACCCCAAGATCTCTCTGTTCCTCCACAGTCTTCAGGACCCTACCTTTGACCCTGTAATCCACATTTAAATTAGTCCTACCAAAATGAATCACCTCACATTTATCAGGGTTAAACTCCATTTGCCATTTTTCAGCCCAGCTTTGCATCCTATCTATGTCTCTTTGCAGCCTACAACAGCCCTCCACCTCATCCACTACTCCACCAATCTTGGTGTCATCTGCAAATTTACTGATCCACCCTTCAGCCCCCTCCTCTAAGTCATTAATAAAAATCACAAAGAGCAGAGGACCAAGCACTGATCCCTGTGGCACTCCGCTAGCAACCTGCCTCCAGTCCGAAAATTTTCCATCCACCACCACCCTCTGTCTTCGATCAGATAGCCAGTTACCTATCCAATCGGCCAACTTTCCCTCTATCTCACACCTCCTTACTTTCATCATAAGCCGACCATGGGGGACCTTATCAAATGCCTTACTAAAATCCATGTATATGACATCAACTGCCCTACCTTCATCAACACACTTAGTTACCTCCTCAAAAAATTCTATCAAATTTGTGAGGCACGACTTGCCCTTCACGGATCTGTGCTGACTATCCCGGATTAATCCGCATCTTTCTAAATGGTCGTAAATCCCATCCCTAAGGACCTTTTCCATCAATTTACCAACCACCGAAGTAAGACTAACCGGTCTATAATTACCAGGGTCATTTCTATTCCCTTTCTTAAACAGAGGAACAACATTCGCCACTCTCCAGTCCTCTGGCACCATCCCTGTGGACAGTGAGGACCCAAATTTCAAAGCCAAAGGCTCTGCAATCTCATCCCTTGCCTCCCAAAGAATCCTAGGATATATTTCATCGGGCCCAGGGGACTTATCGACCTTCAGTTTATTCAAAACTGCCAGTACATCCTCCCTCCGAACAACTATTTCCTCCAGCCTATTAGCCTGTAACACCTTCTCTTCCTCAAAAACATGGCCCCACTCCTTGGTGAACACTGAAGAAAAGTATTCATTCATCACCTCGCCTATCTCTACCGACTCCATACACAAGTTCCCACTACTGTCCTTGACCGGCCCTAACCTCACCCTGGTCATTCTTTTATTCCTCACATAAGAGTAAAAAGCCTTGGGGTTTTCCTTGATCCGACCCGCCAAGGACTTCTCATGTCCCCTCCTAGCTCTCCTAAGCCCCTTTTTCAGCTCATTCCTTGCTAACTTGTAACCCTCAATCGAGCCATCTGAACCTTGTTTCCTCATCTCTACATAAGCTTTCCTCTTCCTTTTCACAAGACCTCTAGTCATGCAGAGGATCAGAAGAACCTTGGGGTCCGGTCCATAGGACTCTCAAATCAGCCTCGCAGGTAGAGGAGGTGGTTAAGAAGGCGTATGGTGTGCTGGCCTTCATCAATCGCGGGATTGAGTTTAGGAGTCGGGAGATAATAATGCAGCTTTATAAGACCCTCGTCAGACCCCACTTGGAGTACTGTGCTCAGTTCTGGTCGCCTCATTACAGGAGAGATGTGGAAATGATTGATAGGGTGCAGAGAAGATTTACAAGGATGTTGCCTGGATTGGTTGGCATGCCTTATGAGGATAGGCTGAGGGAGCTCGGTCTTTTCTCCTTGGGGAGACGAAGGATGAGAGGTGACCTGATAGAGGTGTACAAGATGTTGAGAGGTATAGATCGGATGGATTCTCGGAGGCTTTTTCCCAGGGCTGAAATGGCTGCTACGAGAGGACACAGGTTTAAGGTGCTGGGGAGTAGGTACAGAGGAGATGTCAGGGGTAAGTTTTTCACTCAGAGGGTGGTGGGTGAGTGGAATCGGCTGCCGTCAGTGGTGGTGGAGGCAAACTCGATAGGGTCTTTTAAGAGACTTCTGGATGAGTACATGGGACTTAATAGGATTGAGGGTTATAGGTAAGCCTATATATAAGCCTAGGTAGGTAGGTACATGACCGGCACAACTTGTGGGCCGAAGGGTCTGTTTGTGCTGTATTTTTTCTATGTTCTATGTTCTAATCCAGTTACATTTTCCTCCAAATCATTTATATATATTACAAACAGCAAAGGTCCCAGCACTGATCCCTGAGGAAAGCCACTTGTCACTGCCCTCCATTCAGAAACGCACCCTTCCACTGCTACCCTCTGCCTTCTTTGACTGAGCCAGTTTTGTATTCACCTTGCCAGTTCACCTCTGATCCCATGCGACTTCACCTTCTGCACCAGAAGGTGAAGTCGCATATATGCAACTTCCCTATATACACACAGTACAACACACAGAGACATGTCATGGCATAGAGTCATAGAGGTTTACAGCATGGAAACAGGCCCTTCAGCCCAACTTTCCATCCCGCCCAGTTTTTACCACTAAGCTACTCCCGCATTTGGCCCATATCCCTCTATACCCATATAACTGTCGAAATGCTTTTTAAAAGACAACATTGTACCCGCCTCTACTACTACCTCTGGCAGCTTGTTCCAGACACTCACCATCCTGGACACTTTTGCATCTCTCCCGTCTCACCTTAAACCTATGGTCTAAACCGCTTTTGGAATACTGCGTCCAGTTCTGGTCGCCACACTACCAGAAGGACGTGGAGGCTTTGGAGAGAGTACAGAGGAGGTTTACCAGGATGTTGCCTGGTATGGAGGGGCTTGGTTATGAGGAGAGATTGGGGAAACTGGGGTTGTTCTCCTTGGAAAGACGGAGGATGAGGGGAGACTTAATAGAGGTGTATAAAATTATGAAAGGCATGGATAGGGTGAACGGTGGGAAGCTTTTCCCCGGGTCGGTGGTGACGTTCACGAGGGGTCATAGGTTCAAGGTGAAGGGGGGGAGGTTTAACACAGATATCAGAAGGACATATTTCACACAGAGGGTCGTGGGGGCCTGGAATGTGTTGCCGGGCAAGGTGGTGGAGGCGGACACACTGGGAACGTTTAAGACTTATCTAGACAGCTATATGAACGGAGTGGGAATGGAGGGATACAAAAGAGTGGTCTAGTTTGGACCAGGGAGCGGCGCGGGCTAATTGTTCCTTGTTTCTCGTTTCAAGGCTTCATTCTATGATCATCTTGCTGGTGCCAGTACAGAGCGAGACTGCGGATAGTTGGGAACCTGTCTCGGGGGCAGGGAATTCATATGGTGTTCGTGGAAGTGGAAATGACTAGGGTTGGGAAGCATTTTCCGATCAGGGCCATTGTGATCTCCTGGACTCGTTTCGATCGCCTCAGGGGGTCGGAGAGGAATTTCCCAGATTTTTTTTTCCCCATATTGGCCCTGGGGTTTTTCACTCTGGGTTTTCGCCTCTCCCTGGAGATCACATGGTCTGGAATGGGGGGGTGGGGGTGAGTTAATAGGTTGTAATGAACAAAGCATCGTAGCTGTGAGGGACAGCTCGGTGCATAGGATATTGGTATGTAGATAGGCTGGAAAATTGGGTGGGGATCCTGGATTCAGGATTCATTCCTGGACCGGGGAGCGGCGCGGGCTTGGAGGGCCGAAGGGCCTGTTCCTGTGCTGTATTGTTCTTTGTTCTTTGTCTCTAGTTTGAAAATTGGTGGCATAGTGGACAGTGAAGAAGGTTATCTCCAATTGCAACGGGATGTTGATCAATTGGGCCAGTGGGCTGACGAATGGCAGATGGAGTTTAATTTAGATAAATGTGAGGTGATGCATTTTGGTAGATTGAACCAGGGCAGAACTTACTCAGTTAATGGTAGGGCATTGGGGAGAGTTACAGAACAAATCATAGAAGACACCCTCTGTCTTCTGTCATCAAGCTAATTTTGTATCCATTTGGCCACCTCACCCTGGATCGGGTGAGATTTAACCTTATGCAACAACCTACCATGTGGTACCTTGTCAAAGGCCGTGCTAAAGTCTATAAAGTCCATAATGGACTCAATGGCCTCCTTCTGCACTGTAGGGATTCAATGATAAAGTCATGAATATACACAGTACAACACACAGACATGTCACGTATGCATACAGTACAACACACAGACACACGTCATGTATGCATACAGTACAACAGACACGTCATGTATGCATACAGTCCAACACACATAGACACACATCATGTATACACACAGTACAACACACAGACACATCATGTATACACACAGTACAAGAGACACTTGTCATGTATGCACACAATCCAACACACAGGCACACGTCATGTATACACACAGTACGACACAGAGACACATGTCATGTATACACACAGTACATGTCATGTACACACAGAGACACATGTCATGGATACGCACAGAGACACATGTCATGGACACAGACATGTCATGGATACACACACACCGTCTAACGGTCACAGAGGCACATTGTAAGCATGTTTGAATACACAGAAAATTCAAGGTTAGAGCTGTATTGAGCGCTTGTGAAATTGGAAGTCAGTCTCCCCCCTCCCCCCGGTCTCTCACAGGGAGCTGCAGCCCTGACTGGCTATTTGTCCCTGACCTTGATTGGTGGTGCGGAGGGTCGCAGGGACAGGGTGACCCTGAGCCAGCTCCTCAAAGTGAAAGAGCCGACAGCCCCCCAGCCCGAGCTGCCTGTGTTGCTGGAGAGAGAGGGGAGGGGGCCGCGATGTGAACCCTCCCACAACCTGCCCCCAGCACAAGAACACACTGAATAATATCAACCTCACTCAGCGCCTGCACTCAGTCGACAAAGAGGCAGAGCGATTAAAACAAACCAACACAAGATTCACAAGTTCCCTTACCTCCATCTGCATGTCTCACACTCAGGGCTGCACCGTACGAAAGCTCGCAATAAACTCCACTGATCCAATTCACATGAATCTTGTGTGTGCGCTCTGTGCTGAGACAGCAGACAATCCCACCAGGTCCTAGCGTCACTGACGCTGCCAATGGAGCAAGCCACAGTCTCACTGTCAATAAACCACTGGCCAGGAGAGAATCCATGACTAACACTCAGCACATAAGCACACAATTCTGCAAAATACATTGATACAAAACAAATATTGACAAAGGCTCTCATTAAGAAAAAGTGAGGAGACATGTTTTACAGAACATCACATGTCAGATTTAACACGCGTGCTAGGGGCGGCACGGTGGCACAGTGGTTAGCACTGCTGCCTCACATCGCCAGGGACCCGGGTTCAATTCCCAGCTCGGTTCACTGTCTGTGTGGAGTTTGCACATTCCCCCCCATGTCTGCATGGGTTTCATAGAACATAGAAAGCCACAGCACAAACAGGCCCTTCGGCCCACAAGTTGCGCCGATCACATCCCCACCTCTAGGCCTATCTATAGCCCTCAATCCCATTAAATCCCATGTACTCATCCAGAAGTCTCTTAAAAGACCCCAACGAGTTTGCCTCCACCACCACCGACGTCAGCCGATTCCACTCACCCACCACCCTCTGAGTGAAAAACTTACCCCTGACATCTCCTCTGTACCTACCCCCCAGCACCTTAAACCTGTGTCCTCTCGTAGCAACCATTTCAGCCCTTGGAAATAGCCTCTGAGAGTCTCCCCTATCCAGACCTCTCAACATCTTGTAAACCTCTATCAGGTCACCTCTCATCCTTCGTCTCTCCAGGGAGAAGAGACCAAGCTCCCTCAACCTATCCTCATAAGGCATGCCCCCCAATCCAGGCAACATCCTTGTAAATCTCCTCTGCACCCTTTCAATGGCTTCAACATCTTTCCTGTAATGAGGTGACCAGAACTGCGCGCAGTACTCCAAGTGGGGTCTAACCAGGTTCCTATAAAGCTGCAGCATTATCTCCCGACTCCTAAACTCAATCCCTCGATTAATGAAGGCTAGTACGCCGTACGCCTTCTTGACCGCATCTTCCACCTGCGAGGCCGATTTAAGAGTCCTATGGACCCGGACCCCAAGGTCCTTCTGATCCTCTACACTGCTAAGAATGGTACCCTTCATATTATACTGCTGCTTCATCCCATTGGATCTGCCAAAATGGATCACCACACACTTATCCGGGTTGAAGTCCATCTGCCACTTCTCCGCCCAGTCTTGCATTCTATCTATGTCTCGCTGCAACTTCTGACATCCCTCCAAACTATCCACAACACCACCTACCTTGGTGTCGTCAGCAAACTTACCAACCCATCCCTCCACTTCCTCATCCAGGTCATTTATGAAAATGACAAACAGCAAGGGTCCCAGAACAGATCCCTGGGGCACTCCACTGGTCACTGACCTCCATGCAGAGAAAGACCCCTCCACAGCCACTCTCTGCCTTCTGCAGGCAAGCCAGTTCTGGATCCACAAGGCAACAGCCCCTTGGATCCCATGCCCTCTCACTTTCTCAAGAGGTCTTGCATGGGGGACCTTATCGAACGCCTTGCTGAAGTCCATATAGACCACATCCACCGCTCTTCCTTCGTCAATGTGTTTGGTCACATTTTCAAAGAACTCAACCAGGCTCGTAAGGCACGACCTGCCCTTGACAAAGCCGTGCTGACTACTTTTGATCATACTAAACTTCTCTAGATGATCATAAATCCTGTCTCTCAGGATTCTCTCCTGGTGCACCCAGTTTCCTCTGGGTGCACCAGTTTCCTCCCACAGTCTGAAAGACATGCTGGTTAGGCGCATTGGCCATGATAAATTCTCGCTCAGTGTACCTGAACAGGTGGCGTATTGTGGTGACGAGGGGATTTTCACAGTAACTTCATTGCAGTGTTAATGTAAGCCTACTTGTGACTAATAAATAAATTTTAACGTTGCTAGTGGACTACTGAGGGAGTGCTGCACTGTCAGAGGGTCAGTGCTGATGGAGTGCCGCACTGTCAGAGGGTCAGTGCTGATGGAGTGCCGCACTGTCAGAGGGTCAGTGCTGATGGAGTGCCGCACTGTCAGAGGGTCAGTGCTGAGGGAATGCCGCACTGTCAGAGGGTCAGTGCTGAGGGAATGCCGCACTGTCAGAGGGTCAGTACTGAGGGAGTGCTGCTCTGTCAGAGGGTCAGTGCTGAGGGAATGCCGCACTGTCAGAGGGTCAGTACTGAGGGAGTGCCGCACTGTCAGAGGGTCAGTACTGAGGGAGTGCCGCACTGTCAGAGGGTCAGTACTGAGGGAGTGCCGCACTGTCAGAGCGTCAGGACTGAGGGAGCACCGCACTGTCAGAGGGTCAGTACTGAGGGACTGCCGCATTGTCAGAGGGTCAGTACTGAGTGAGTGCTGCACTGTCAGAGGGTCAGTGCTGAGGGAGTCCCGCACTGTCAGAGGGTCAGTGCTGAGGGAGTCCCGCACTGTCAGAGGGTCAGTGCTGAGGGAGTGCCGCACTGTCAGAGGGTCAGTGCTGAGGGAGTGCCGCACTGTCAGTGGGTCAGTGCTGAGGGAGTCCCGCACTGTCAGAGGGTCAGTGCTGAGGGAGTCCCGCACTGTCAGAGGGTCAGTGCTGAGGGAGTCCCGCACTGTCAGAGGGTCAGTGCTGAGGGAGTGCTGCACTGTCAGAGGGTCAGTGCTGAGGGAGCACCGCACTGTCAGAGGGTCAGTACTGAGGGAGTGCTGCACTGTCAGAGGGTCAGTGCTGAGGGAGTCCCGCACTGTCAGAGGGTCATTGCTGAGGGAGTGCCGCACTGTCAGAGGGTCAGTGCTGAGGGAGTGCTGCACTTTCAGAGGGTCATTGCTGAGGGAGTGCCGCACTGTCAGAGGGTCAGTGCTGAGGGAGCACCGCACTGTCAGAGGGTCAGTGCTGAGGGAGTGCCGCACTTTCAGAGGGTCATTGCTGAGGGAGTGCCGCACTGTCAGAGGGTCAGTACTGAGGGAGTGCCGCACTGTCAGAGGGTCAGTGCTGAGGGAGTGCTGCACTGTCAGAGGGTCAGTGCTGAGGGAGTCCCGCACTTTCAGAGGGTCATTGCTGAGGGAGTGCCGCACTGTCAGAGGGTCAGTACTGAGGGAGTGCTGCACTGTCAGAGGGTCAGTACTGAGTGAGTGCCGCACTGTCAGAGTGTCAGTCGAGTCATAGAGTCATAGAATCCCTACAGTGCAAGAGGAGGCCATTTGGCCCATCAAGCCTGCACTGACAACGATCCCACTCAGGCCCTATCCTCATAATCCCACATATTTACCCCGCTAATCTCCCTGACGTTAGAACCATAGAACCATAGAAAATTACAGCTCAGAAACAGGCCTTTTGGCCCTTCTTGTCTGTGCCGAATCATTTTTTGCCTAGTCCCACTGACCTGCACTTGGACCATATCCCTCCACACCCCTCTCATCCATGAACCCGTCCAAGTTTTTCTTAAATGTTAAAAGTGACCCCGCATTTACCACTTTATCCGGCAGCTCATTCCACACTCCCACCACTCTCTGCGTGAAGAAGCCCCCGCTAATATCTGGAATCCATTATTAAAGAGGAGATAGCAGGGCATCTGGATAGAAATGGTTCGATCAATCAGACGCAGCATGGATTCATGAGGGGAAAGTCGTGCTTGACGAACATGTTGGATTTTTATGAAGATGTGACGAGGGCGGTTGATGGAGGAGAACCGGTGGATGCGGTGTTTTTGGATTTCCAAAAGGCGTTTGATAAGGTGCCCCATAAAAGGCTGCTGAAGAAGATTAGGGCACACGGAGTTGGGGGTAGTGTGTTAAAGTGGATTGGGGACTGGCTATCCGACAGGAAGCAAAGAGTCGGAATAAATGGGTGTTTTTCCGGTTGGAGGAAGGTAACGAGTGGCGTGCCGCAGGGATCGGTACTCGGGCCGCAACTATTTACCATTTATATAGATGATCTGGAGGAGGGGACGGAGTGTAGGTTAACGAAGTTTGCAGACGGCACAAAGATAAGTGGAAAAGTGAATCGTGTGGAGGACGGAGAAGATCTGCAGAGAGATTTGGACAGGCTGAGTGAGTGGGCGAGGATATGGCAAATGGAGTATAACGTTGATAAATGCGAGGTTATACACTTTGGAGGAAATAATAACAAATGGGATTACTATCTCAATGGAAACAAATTAAAACATGCTACCGTGCAAAGGGACCTGGGGGTCCTTGTGCATGAGACGCAAAAGCCCAGTCTGCAGGTACAACAGGTGATCAAGAAGGCAAATGGGATGTTGGCCTATATCACGAGGGGGATAGAATATAAAAGCAGGGATGTCTTGATGCACCTGTACAGGGCATTGGTGAGGCCGCAGCAGGAATACTGTGTGCAGTATTGGTCCCCTTATATGAGGAAGGATATATTGGCATTGGAGGGAGTGCAGAGAAGGTTCACCAGGTTGATACCGGAGATGAGGGGTTTGGATTATGAGGAGAGGCTGAGGAGATTGGGTTTGTACTCGTTGGAGTTTAGAAGGATGAGGGGGGATCTTATGGAGACTTATAAGATAATGCGGGGGCTGGATAGGGTGGAGGCGGAGAGATTCTTTCCACTTAGTAAGGAAGTTAAAACTAGAGGACACAGCCTCAAAATAAAGGGGGGTCGGTTTAAGACAGAGTTGAGGAGGAACTTCTTCTCCCAGAGGGTGGTGAATCTCTGGAATTCTCTGCCCACTGAGGTGGTGGAGGCGACCTCGCTGAATATGTTTAAAGCGCGGATGGATGGATTCCTGATCCGTAAGGGAATTAAGGGTTATGGGGATCAGGCGGGTAAGTGGTACTGATCCACGTCAGATCAGCCATGATCTTATTGAATGGCGGGGCAGGCTCGAGGGGCTAGATGGCCTACTCCTGCTCCTATTTCTTATGTTCTTATGTTCTAATATGCCCTTTAAACTTTTCTCCTTTCACCCTGAACCCATGCCCTCTGGTTTTTTTCTCCCCCAGCCTCAGTGGAAAAAGCCTGCTTGCATTCACTCTATCTATACCCATCAAAATCTTATACACCTCTATCAAATCTCCCCTCAATCTTCTACGCTAGGGAATAAAGTCCCAACCTATTCAATCTCTCTCTGTAACTCAGCTTCTCAAGTCCCGGCAACATCCTTGTGAACCTTCTCTGCACTCTTTCAATCTTATTTACATCCTTCCTGTAACTAGGTGACCAAAACTGTACACAATACTCCAAATTCGGCCTCACCAATGCCTTATATAACCTTACCATAACACTCCAACTTTTATACTCGATACTCCGATTTATAAAGGCCAATGTACCAAAGGCACTCTTTACGACCCTATCCACCTGTGACGTCACTTTTAGGGAATTCTGTACCTGTATTCCCAGATCCCTCTGTTCAACTGCACTCTTCAGAGTCCGACCATTTACCCTGTACGTTCTTCTTTGGTTTGTCCTTCCAATGTGCAATATCTCACACTTGTCCGCGTTAAATTCCATTTGTCATTTTTCAGCCCATTTTTCTAGTTGGTCCAAATCCCTCTGCAAGCTTTGAAAACCTTCCTCACTGTCCACTACACCTCCAATCTTTGTATCATCAGCAAACTTGCTGATCCAATTGACCACATTATCATCCAGATCATTGATATAGATGACAAACAACAAGGGACCCAACACCGATCCCTAAGGCACACCACTAGTCACAGGCTTCCACTCAGAGAAGCAATCCTCCACAACCACTCTCTGGCTTCTTCCATTGAGCCAGTGTCTTATCCAATTTACTACCTCCCCATGTATACCTAGCGACTGAACCTTCCTAACTAACCTCCCATGAGGGACCTTGTCAAAGGCCTTGCTGAAATCCAGGTAGACAACATCCATCGCCTTCCCTTCATCCACTTTCCTGGTAACCTCCTCGAAAAACTCTAATAGATTGGTCAAACATGACCGACCACGCACAAAGCCATGTTGACTCTCCCTAATAAGTCCCTGTCTATCTAAATATTTGTAGATCCTATCCCTTATCACACCTTCCAATAACTTGCCCACCACCGACGTCAAACTTACTGGCCGATAATTTCCCGGATTTCTTTTGGAACCTTTTTTAAACAACGGAACAACATGAGCCACCCTGCAATCATCCGGCACCTCCCCCGTGAATACTGACATTTTAAATATGTCTGCCAGGGCCCCTGCAAGTTTAACACTAGCTTCCCTCAAGGTCCGTGGGAATACCCTGTCCTGTCCTGGGGATTTATCCACTCTGATTTGCCTCAAGACAGCGAGCACCTCCTCACCTTTAATCTGTAAAGGTTCCATGGCCTCCTTACCAGTTTGCCCTATTTCCGTAGACTCCATGCCCGTTTCCTCAGACAATACGGATGCAAAAAAACCATTTAGAATCTCCCCCATCTGAGTACTGAGAGAGTGCCGCACTGTCAGAGGGTCAGTACTGAGGGAGTGCCGCACTGTCAGAGGGTCAGTACTGAGGGAGTGCCGCACTGTCAGAGGGTCAGTGCTGAGGGAGTGCCGCACTGTCAGAGGGTCAGTGCTGAGGGAGTGCCACACTGTCAGAGGGTCAGTGCTGAGGGAGTGCTGCACTGTCAGAGGGTCAGTTCAGAGGGAGTCCCGCACTGTCAGAGGGTCAGTACTGAGGGAGTGCTGCACTGTCAGAGGGTCAGTGCTGAGGGAGTGCCGCACTGTCAGAGGGTCAGTAGCAAGGGAGTGCCGCACTGTCAGAGGGTCAGTGCTGAGGCAGTGCTGCACTGTCAGAGGGTCAGTACTGAGGGAGTGCCGCACTGTCAGAGGGTCAGTATTGAGGGAGTGCTGCACTGTCAGAGGGTCAGTACTGAGGGAGTGCTGCACTGTCAGAGGGTCAGTACTGAGGGAGTGCCGCACTGTCAGAGGGTCAGTGCTGAGGGAGTGCCGCACTGTCAGAGGGTCAGTGCTGAGGGAGTGCTGCACTTTCAGAGGGTCAGTACTGAGGGAGTGCTGCACTGTCAGAGGGTCAGTACTGGGGGCGTGCCGCACTGTCAGAGGGTCAGTACTGGGGGAGTGCCGCACTGTCAGAGGGTCAGTACTGGGGGAGTGCCGCACTGTCAGAGGGTCAGTGCTGAGGGAGTGCCGCACTGTCAGAGGGTCAGTACTGAGGGAGCGCTGCACTGTCAGAGGGTCAGTACTGAGGGAGTGCCGCACTGTCAGAGGGTCAGTACTGAGGGAGTGCTGCACTGTCAGAGGGTCAGTACTGGGGAGTGCCGCACTGTCAGAGGGTCAGTGCTGAGGGAGTGCCGCACTGTCAGAGGGTCAGTACTGAGGGAGTGCCGCACTGTCAGAGGGTCAGTACTGGGGGAGTGCTGCACTGTCAGAGGGTCAGTACTGAGGGAGGGCTGCACTGTCAGAGGGTCAGTGCTGGGGGAGTACCGCACTGTCAGAGGGTCAGTGCTGAGGGAGTGCTGCACTGTCAGAGGGTCAGTACTGAGGGAATGCCGCACTGTCAGAGGGTCAGTGCTGAGGGAGCACTGCACTGTTGAGGGTCAGTACTGTGGGAGTGCCCAACTGTCAGAGGGTCCGTACTGGGGGAGTGCTGCACTGTCAGAGGGTCAGTGCTGAGGGAGTGCCGTACTGTCAGAGGGTCAGTGCTGAGGGAGTGCCGCAATATCAGAGGGTCAGTGTTGAGGGAGTGCCGCTCTATCAGAGGGTCAGTGCTGAGTGAGTGCTGCACTGTCAGAGGGTCAGTGCTGAGGGAGTGCCGCACTGTCAGAGGGTCAGTACTGAGGGAGTGCCGCACTGTCAGAGGGTCAGTGCTGAGGGAGTGCCGCACTGTCAGAGGGTCAGTGCTGAGGGAGTGCCACACTGTCAGAGGGTCAGTACTGAGGGAGTGCTGCACTGTCAGTGGGTCAGTGCTGAGGGAGTGCCCCACTGTCAGTGGGTCAGTGCTGAGGGAGTGCCGCACTGTCAGAGGGTCAGTACTGAGGGAGGGCCGCACTGTCAGAGGGTCAGTACTGAGGGGGTGCTGCACTGTCAGTGGGTCAGTGCTGAGGGAGTGCCCCACTGTCAGTGGGTCAGTGCTGAGGGAGTGCCGCACTGTCAGAGGTCAGTACTGAGGGAGTGCCGCACTGTCAGAGGGTCAGTGCTGAGGGAGTGCTGCACTGTCAGAGGGTCAGTACTGAGGGAGTGCTGCACTGTCAGAGGGTCAGTGCTGAGGGAGTGCCGCACTGTCAGAGGGTGAGTGCTGAGGGAGTGCTGCACTGTCAGAGGGTCAGAACTGAGGGAGTGCCGCACTGTCAGAGGGTCAGTACTGAGGGAGTGCCGCACTCTCAGAGGGTCAGTACTGAGGGAGTGCCGCACTGTCAGAGGGTCAGTGCTGAGGGAGTGCCGAACTGTCAGAAGGTCAGTGCTGAGGGAGTGTCGCACTGTCAGGGGGTCAGTGCTGAGGGAGTGCCGCACTGTCAGAGGGTCAGTGCTGAGGGAGTGCCGCACTGTCAGAGGGTCAGTGCTGAGGGAGTGCCGCACTGTCAGAGGGTCAGTACTGAGGGAGTGCCGCACTGTCAGAGGGTCAGTGCTGAGGGAGTGCCGCACTGTCAGGGTAATAAAATTCTTCTGTCCATCCCCTCTGCATCTCTTGCTCAATACATTTGTCTTATACACTGTTCATACAAATATCAGCCAATGGGAACCACTTTCCTTCATCTTCCTTATCCAAACCTATCAGAATCTTGTCCGGAACTAGCAGCAGGAGGAGGCCATTCGGCCCTTTGTGCCTGCTCCACCATTCATTTTGATCATGGCTGATCATCGAATTCAATGTCCTGATCCCCCCCTACCCCATGTCCCTCGATCCCTTTAGCCCCTCGAGCTATATCTAATTTCTTCTTGAAATCAGGCAATGTTTTCGCCTCAAGTACTTTGTGTGGGAGTGAATTCCACACATTCACCGCCCTCTGGGTGAAGAAATTTCCCCTCACCTCAGTTCTAAAAGGTTTACCCCTTATCCTCAAACTGTGACCCCTGGTTCTGGACTCCCCCACCATTGGGAACATTCTTTCTACATTTCTTCACATTATCCTGCATCTGCCATGCAGATACCCACACACTCAGCCTGTCCAAATCACACTGAAACATCTCTGCATCCTCCTCACAGCTCACCCTCCCACCCAACTTTGTATCATCTGCAGATCTGGAGATAATACATTCAGTTCCCTCTTCCAAATCATTAATATATAATGTGAACAGTTGGAGTCCTCGCACAGATCCCTGTAGAACCCCACTAGTCACTGACTGCCAATCAGAAAAAGTCCCATTTGTGCCAACTCTTTGCTTCCTATTTGCTAGCCAGCTTGCTATCCATCTCTGGACATTAGCTGCAATTCCATGTGCTTTAACTTTACACAGTAGTCTGTTATGTGAGACCTTGTCGAAAGCCTTCTGAAAGTCTAAATAAACCACATCCACTTGTTCTCCTCGGTCAACTCTACTAGTTACATCCTCAAAGAATTCCAGTAGATTCATCAAGCATGATTTCCCTGTTGTAAACCCATGCTGACTCTGATTCTACCACTGCCTTCCAAATGCTGAGTTATGAAATCCTTGATCATGGACTCTCGCAACTTCCCCAGTACCAACGTCAGGCTCACTGGTCTCAATCAGATCTCCCCTCCTCCTCTCCAAGGTGAACAAGCCCAGCTTCTCCAACCAAACCTTGGAACTAAAATCCCTCATTCCTGGACCCATCCTGAGAGACCGCCTCCGCACCGTCTCCAGGACACTCACATTTTCCCTCAAGTGTGGTGTCCAGATTAGAGACAGTACTCTAGCTGTGGCCTCATCACCGCTTATACTGAAAGACAGAGCAGGCTTGAAGAATCGAACCAAAACAGAAAATGCTGGATAATCTCAGCAGGTCTGACAGCAGCTGTGGGGAGAGAATGGAGCCAACGTTTCGAGTCTGGATGACCCTTCATCAGAGCTGAAGACAAAGAGAATAGGATTGTGGGCCAACTGATGGGAATGGCATGAGGAAAGGGGATGTGAATGGTGATGAAGGGGATGTGAATGGTGATGAGGAAAGGGGATGTGAATGGTGATGAGGAAAGGGGATGTGAATGGTGATGAAGGGGATGTGAATGGTGATGAGGAAAGGGGATGTGAATGGTGATGAAGGGGATGTGAATGGTGATGAGGAAAGGGGATGTGAATGGTGATGAAGGGGATGTGAATGGTGATGATGAAGGGGATGTGAATGGTGATGAAGGGGATGTGAATGGTGATGAAGGGGATGTGAATGATGATGAGGAAAGGGGATGTGAATGGTGATGAAGGGGATGTGAATGGTGATGAAGGGGATGTGAATGGTGATGAAGGGGATGTGAATGGTGATGAAGGGGATGTGAATGGTGACGATGAAGGGGATGTGAATGGTGATGAAGGGGATGTGAATGGTGATGAAGGGGATGTGAATGATGATGAGGAAAGGGGATGTGAATGGTGATGAAGGGGATGTGAATGGTGATGAAGGGGATGTGAATGGTGATGAAGGGATGTGAATGGTGATGAAGGGGATGTGAATGGTGATGAAGGGGATGTGAATGGTGATGATGAAGGGGATGTGAATGATGATGAAGGGGATGTGAATGGTGATGAAGGGGATGTGAATGGTGATGAGGAAAGGGGATGTGAATGGTGATGAGGAAAGGGGATGTGAATGGTGATGAGGAAAGGGGATGTGAATGGTGATGAAGGGGATGTGAATGATGATGAGGAAAGGGGATGTGAATGGTGATGAAGGGGATGTGAATGGTGATGAAGGGGATGTGAATGGTGATGAAGGGGATGTGAATGGTGATGGAAGGGGATGTGAATGGTGATGAAGGGGATGTGAATGGTGATGAAGGGGATGTGAATGGTGATGAAGAGGGATGTGAATGGTGATGAGGAAAGGGGATGTGAATGGTGATGAGGAAAGGGGATGTGAATGGTGATGAGGAAAGGGGATGTGAATGGTGATGAGGAAAGGGGATTGTGAATGGTGATGAAGGGGATTGAATGGTGATGAAGGGGATGTGAATGGTGATGAAGGGGATGTGAATGGTGATGAAGGGGATGTGAATGGTGATGAAGGGATGTGAATGGTGATGAGGAAAGGCGATGTGAATGGTGATGAGGAAAGGGGATGTGAATGGTGATGAGGAAAGGGGATGTGAATGGTAATGAAGGGGATATGAATGGTGATGAAGGGGATGTGAATGGTGATGAAGGGGATGTGAATGGTGATGAGGAAAGGGGATGTGAATGGTGATGAAGGGGATGTGAATGGTGATGAAGGGGATGTGAATGGTGATGATGAAGGGGATGTGAATGGTGATGAAGGGGATGTGAATGATGATGAGAGGGGGATGTGAATGGTGATGAAGGGGATGTGAATGGTGATGAAGGGGATGTGAATGGTGATGAGGAAAGGGGATGTGAATGGTGATAGAAGGGGATGTGAATGGTGATGAAGGGGATGTGATTGGTGATGAAGGGAGGTGAATGGGTGATGAAGGGATGATGTGGTGAGAGGGATGTGAATGGTGAGGAAAGGGGATGTGAATGGTTGAGGGATGGAATGGTGAAGGGGATGTGGTGATGAAGGTGTGAATGGTGATGAAGGGGATGTGAATGGTGATGAAGGGGATGTGAATGATGATGATGAAGGGGATGTGATGGTGGTGAAGGGGATGTGAATGGGTGGATGGAAAGGGATGTGAATGGTGATGAAGGGGATGTGAATGGGGTGAGGAATGGGGATGGGAATGGGAGGAAGGGGATGTGATGGTGATGGGGATGAGTATGGTGATGAGGAAGGGGTGGGATGGTGATGAAGGGGATGGATGGTGTTGAGGGGATGTGAATGGTGATGAAGGGGATGGGTATGGTGATGAAGGGGATGTGATGGATGGGATGAAGGGGATGTGAATGGTGAGGAAGGGAGGGAATGGTGAGGAAGGGATGTGAGGTGATGAAGTGGTGGTGGGTATGGGGTGGGAGAGGGATGGGGGCCACCGGCTGCTCCTGGATCTGAACGGAGACTGATAATGGATATGAAACAGGACTGATAACTGGATCTGAAAAGGGAGATGATAATGGCTATGACCAGGCATGATAATGGATATGAACAGGGAGAATGAACACTGGATATGAAAAGGCTGATAATGGCTGCAGGACTGATATGGATATGACAAGGAGATGCTCAGGATCTGCACGGCTGCTAATGGATCTGCAAGGATGATAATGGATATGAACGGATGACTATGGATATGAAAGGCCACTGATCAACTGGACTCTGACAAGGGAAGATG